>NC_048565.1:26878875-27116375 GCF_013265735.2 Oncorhynchus mykiss | reverse complement strand
TCGAGGGTGACTGTTGATGTGTGCAGAAGGTCCCTAGTTCGCGCCCGGGTATGGGCGAGGGGACGGTCTAAATTTGTACTGTTACACAGAGGCATAACATCGCAAGACTTGCGGGGAACGCTGGCGAAACAGGCTTAATAGACCAGGCCTGGTTTTGGGGTTTGAGAAGTCAATGAGGGAAGTGAAAATTCTTCCTTAGTTGTTAAAATTTTCTCGAACTCTAAAAGCTAAACCTAGATTCAAGCCAATGTCTTAAATAGTTAAACATGTTATTATTCCAACCTCGTGAAAGTGACAAACTGACACATTTTCATTTTCGTCAAAAACAACTTTATATCGGCCTGATCAATCAGCCAATATAAAAAAAAACATATCTCTAGCTTGAACAGATGGATTTTGTTGGGGATTTTTAAAATGATGTTGTGAAGAGTTTCGTAGAGGCGTGGACATCGACTCTTTTAAATACATTCCCAATGTCAAACCTGTTGGAGAACATTCCTAGAACATGACCAAAATGTTTACTTTGAAACTTTTAGGAAACGTTCTGTTAAGGTAATGAAATACAAAGAACATTTAATAAAATGTGGAAAGTTCCTTAAATGTGCTGAGAATGTTCCAAAGCCAAGCAACACCATTCCCAGAAAGTTGTGGGAAGGCTGTATGCTAAATAACCATAGGACAACCACGCTCTCACCAAGCTCTAAGAAACATAGGGTTCTCAGAACGTCATGTGCTAGCTGGGTTCCCTTTAATTTAAAGAACATTAAGAAGCAATGTTATTCTGTGGGAATTTCAGTACATCAGCATAACATTACCTACAGGTTAGCTCATGGTTCTATTTGAAGTCATGTTCTCAAATTCCATAAAAAACTTGAGACCTTTAACGTTCAGAGAATGTTTTAAGAAAGTTATTTAAAAACATGCATTCCTTTCTCAGAATCAACAAAACTCTCTCTATCTTCTTAAGTGTGTTCCATTTACTGATCTTAATGAGTTGCTTGCTTCCCTTGAAATGGGGTCTGTTTGAATAGACTAAAATGAATAGCTTTGTATGCGTAAAAAAAACATGGCTGCTAGCTGCATCCTGGTGGCACGGTGAACTAATTCCATGGATAGAGAACAGAAGATTATAGTTTCTAATCTCACTGTTGCTGTGTCAAAATAAAAAAAAAGGGTTTGCATGATTAATGCCTAAGGAAGTGCATTTCCATGTGTCCTATCTGAGCTTGCAGTAAAAAATAAAATAGTATGCTATTAAAAGTCTTATTGAACCATTCAGTGAAGGTTTTAAAGGAAGTTATTCAACAACTTCCTAATAACCTAGCATTTCTGTTCTCAGAGCAATATTGAAACCTCCCATGAACATTTTCAAGGAACCAGAATAAAACGAACCTCCCTCCAATCTAAAAATACACATTCCCAGAATTGGCAAAGTTCTCAGTTTTAGGAAATGTATGGTTTCTTTCCCACAACCAATGTGAAAACAAAAACTTATGTTCCCACAACTTCCAATGAACCAAATGTGCTAGCTGGGAAATGTGACAGACCTTACAGAATGACAAGATATGACCTTGAGATAGAAGACACAAAAGATCTCTTATTCTCCTCCATCATCAGGACTTTACCCACTGACTTCATCAATGCTTTCTATTTCTCCCATGTCCTTCCTCCTCCACTCCTCCCCTCCAACTCCACTTTTTATTCACTCTTTACCTCATTCCTCTGTATTTGTTATAACTTAAAAAGCCTGCACTTCTGTGGTGGGAGGCAGGAGCTGAGGCAGGAAAGAAGATAGCTAAAGGAGGAGGAGACGATGTTGAATGGCTGTCATTTCCTCAGCCCAGAGTATCTGGCGTCTTCTCTATGGCAACAACATCTCATAAACTGCAAATTGTCTCACTCTCATGTTAGATGAATTTCACCCAATGGGACTGTACCGTTTCAGGGTCTGTTAAAATGCCATTGTCTCCAATAAGCTGAGGTCTTCACGGGTCCAAAAAGTTCGATCCATTTTGAAATGGACCTTGAACTTTCCCACCCAGACACGATATGCATAAATACAATTTACTGAGACTGGTTCCGAACGGACCAGAGGACAACTAGAACCGTTCCATATAGACCTGGTCAGATCCAGACTCAACCCCTCACTCTGATCGGAGTGAGGGGTTTCAGCAGAAACATATATTTTTAAGCTACTTTATTAACCTGAGCTGATAAAGCGTGAGAGGAGAGAGTGAGTAGGGTCACTTTAGAAGGCAAGGGAGCGGACGTACTGGGAGCGAGTGACACTGGGAGCAGGAAGGAGGGAGGGAGGGGGGGGGGGGGGCGAGCAGCAGCGAGGAGGGTGGGAGAGACGAGAGACCGCAACCAACCAAGCCGACTCACGCTATGGTAGAGTAATAACTGTCATATTTAGGTTTATTCATCATTAAATATGATTACTTAGTACCTGTCTAGACTGCTATCTAACGTTATCTAGCTAGGCTTATTGAGGCTTCAGTGCATCCCCTTTCTCATCCTAGAGTTACAAATTACAACTCCATATATTAAGTATCAGTCTACCTGTTGGCTCTTGGTCGTTGTTGCCTATCCTTCTCCTTTAACTTTTAATTTTGTCATTTTAATTCCATCTTCCATTGATTAGACATCTCATATCTTTTTCGACACTGAGGCTCTATGACTGTAGCCTATTGCCAATTTGATGACTTATGGCTGGCCAATAAAAACAACAAGCTATACACGCCACGCTCCACTCTCGTGAAAAGCAAGAGCAGCAGCATTTGAGATTGGATCTGTACGGGCCCTTCCGGACAAGTCAGGTAAAATTACACACACCCGAGACAACGTAACATTTGTGAATGGAAGATGAGAGGAACATCTGTTCTCCATCTACAACAACAAAGAGACTGAGAACCTGTGAAAATGAGGCACAACGTTTTTAACCATCATGGAATACACACAGTGGCACTGACAGTCATTTACACACACACACACACACACACACACACACACACACACACACACACACACACACACACACACACACACACACACACACACACACACACACAGAGACAAACTTATGCACCTTATGCATCTTACACTCTTATGCCCCAAAACATCTAAAGCATTGTCATATCACTGCACGCAATCATATTGCCATATAACAGAGGTGTTGACAATGAAGGAGGACTGGAGGAGGGACACTTGGGTATCCAGGGAACATGTTGCACTCATCCCACAGGGAACTGATCGTCTACTGGCCAGGCCTCCTGCAGCCTTTTCAGACCGGTGCTGAGTCTGTCTCCTCTCCACAGGACAGCATGGGCAGACATGCCACTCCAGCTCCACCACAGATTTAGGCCTGGTTCTGCGCTGGCCCAGTAATTGGTGCTAGTGTCGGGACAGGCACAGAGGGAACGGAAGGGGGGTGACCTTAGAGGGAGATAAGGGGGTAAGGAGGGGCTACTGGTGTGTGTGTGCCTGTGTGCCTCTCTCCCCAATTGCAGTGGTTATGTAGAGAAAGCAAGGAAAGGAGGAGAACGTATAGCACCCGGACCGTACATGTCAATGACCACAGTGGATTAAACGCTGGATTAAATGGTGCATCTGAAGCTTCAATTGTTAATTCTTCTGTTTGTAATCTCTAAACATGACAATTTACAATGTAATTATACACACACACACACACACACACACACACACACACACACACACACACACACACACACAGAAGAATTAACTAATTATAGAATTCATTCATTGGTCAATGTTGTGGACAAATCACGATTGGATGATTTACCTATAGGCTCCAAAATGAGGGCTCGTTGTGTGTGTGTGTGTATGTGTTTGTGTGTGTCTGTAAGCTCTGCTATGAAAACAAAATCACTGATAGGACATCAAGAAAACAACAACAACATTCCAATAAAAGAGACCAAAGAGGAGGAATACCTGTAATGGTACAAATTCTCTGGACAAGACCACTCAACCCCGACTGCTCACCTCAACTCCCCAAACAAACCTGTTCTATTCCCGCTACCCCTCTGCCTTCTCTCTCTCTCTCTCTCCTCTCCTCTCCTCTCCTCTCCTCTCCTCTCCTCTCCTCTCCTCTCCTCTCCTCTCCTCTCCTCTCCTCTCCTCTCCTCTCCTCTCCTCTCTCTCTCTCTCTCTCTCTCTCTCTCTCTCTCTCTCTCTCTCTCTCTCTCTCTCTCTCTCTCTCTCTCTCTCTCTCTCTCTCTCTCTCTCTCTCTCTCTCTCCTCCCCCCCCCCCCCCCCCCCCCCCCCCCACTCCCAGTCCACCACAGCGGGAGAGCACAGCCACTGAAGCCAATTAGCTGAAGCACTACAGACTGCCTTTACTCAAGGGCTGATGGGCTCATTAAGCATGAAGAATTCATGGCATTTAACTCCTCAATTCTGCAAGCGTGGAGGCCCACGATTGGCTGGGGAAAAATATATTTTCCAAATAGACTGTTTTTGCAGGGCACAGCGAGAGGGACATCAACAGTATGTGTGCTTGTATATGTCGCTCCCTGGAAAACTTAGTGTTTAGACTAGCGTTAAAAGATAGGTGTCTATTTACCTGAGAGAATCTGGAAATCGAGGTTTGAGATCATCTACAAAAAGCCTCTTGTCACCTTATTCTCACAGAATGCAACAGACTCACACTCTGATTTGACAAGGCAAGCACAATGTGTGCGCGCAAGTGTGCACGCCCATGTGTGTGTCTGTGCATGTGTGTGCGTACCTGGGGGGAGCAGGTGAAACAATAACCTGACAGAGATGGGTCCTCTGTCACATCCAGGGGGCCAGACACTGTTACTGTGGCAACATGCAGATCTCACCCTCCAGCGGGAGGATCAAAAGGCTCGTTAATAACTTTGTGAAGTGGAATGCTCCCTTCACTTTAAAACAAGCCTTGAACATGGTAATTACACACATAAGAAAGGCATCCTGAAGAGAGCCACAAGAGAGAGAGAGCAACTGGAGAGAGCAGAGAAGTAGTTTAAGCCAAAAGATAACTGGCAGCAGTTCGGCACTGTCTAGGACCCACTGCAGAGAGCAAACAAATGAATAAACTAAACGGCGCATTCAATGTACAACTGTATAGATCGAGGTATAGGGGGAAATTATATAGAGATGGTATCATCCCCCTGAAAATGTTTATGGACTACACCACTATATTTCTGAGTCCCTGTGAGATTCTCAGAGAGAGAATGAAAGTGCGGGAGATGAGCTTGGTGGGTGTGTGTATCAGCCAAGCAAATTTGGCTTGGGGTCTTGAGCTGAGAATAGGTGGGCATCAGCAACAGTTGCTGAACATGTGTTGTCTCTTGTGTGATGGCTGATATAGTGTCTGGTGTGAACACAGGGCGAAGAGACTCCAGATGCAGGAAGCCGAGCCAACCTTTGAACTCCTACAGAGAAAGAGCTGCACCTCCTCCCCAAACTGCTCACTTTGTTATCCCCTCAGTGTCTCTTTTCATTTCATCATTTCATTTTTCATCCCTAGCTCTCTTTGATCTGCTCCCACTCTCCAGTTCTTTTCATATCTTTCTCAGCTCTCTTCCCTCTGCCTCCGCCCCCCCCCTCTCCTCCACCACCTCCTCCCACTTCTCCCCCTTCTCCCACTCCTCCCACTTCCTCACCCCCTCCTCCTCTCCCTCTCCCTCTCTCTCCTTCTCCTCCCTTTCCTCCTCCTCCCCCTCCTCTACCTTCTCCTCCCCCACCTCCTCTTCCTCCTCCTCCTCCTCCCCATCCTCCTCCTCCTCCCCATCCTCCTCTTTCTCCTCCTCCCCCCCATCCACCTCCTCCTCCCCATCCACCACCTCCTCCTCCCCATCCACCTCCTCCTCCTCCTCCCCATACACCACCTCCTCCCCATCCACCACCTCCTCCTCCTCCCCATCCACCTCCTCCCCATCTACCACCTCCTCCTCCCCATCCTCTTCCTCCTCCCCATCCCCATCCTCCTCCTCCTCCTCCTCCTCCTCCCCATCCACCACCTCCTCCTCCCCATCCTCCCCCTCCTCCTCCCCATCCACCTCCTCCTCCCCATCCACCACCTCCTCCTCCTCAATTCACTTGCTCTGTCTCTGTTATTATTTTCTGTGTTTATTATACAGATTCTCCTGTGTTCCTTCTCTCTTTCAGCCACACCCATCATTCAAGCCTTTCCCTTTTCTCCCAAATTCAAATTTCAAAGTCAAATAACACTGGCATGGTGAAGAGGACATTTGCAGTGCCAATTCATTTCACACATTGGCATCTACATCAAAACAGAGAAAGAAAAAATACAATACAAATGTGATTGATCTGTCCCTCTTGTCTCCATCTCCCTCCCTCTCTCTCCTCGCTATGGTGCCCAGGTGTTGAGGAAGAAAGCCTGTAATTGTTTTATTGAGAGGGATGAGTGAGGTTTGCTGTGCAGATCCTGGTTACATGAACAAGCTGACAGCTGGACACTATCACCCATGAACCTTGCCACATCCTCCAGATGTGTATTGCTTACTATCTCTCTCTTGCCTTGTGTTCAAATGTTTTGTTGTGAGAGCGTATCACTCAGTTTCACAGTACAGGATTGGTAAGAGGACAAAGGGTCTAACCTCCGTTAAACTAGAGAGCCTTGAGGGGTATGGCCTAGATTCTTTTCGATATATGCTTGTGTTTACTGTTAACAAAGTGGTGGTTGGGTTCACTCTCTCTCTAGGGAAACACTGATTTGGAGTTCCCTAAATGTATATTTCTGTCTTGAAACTGCAGGATAAAATAAAACCAAACCTCCTTTGTGTAGCGTGGACAGTATTGTTAGCCTAATGACTCTGAACTCTCCCCAAGCACCCCTAACTTTGTTTGCTCTCATTTACATCTATTTATGGTTCCCACTTATTTTCTAAGTATCACTGAGGGAACACTGTGCTGTCTTTAAAATATGTTCTGCCTTGGGACGGCTGGCAATGAATTAAAAGGATGTTCACCTGTGTCTCTATGGCACAAATAGCCAATCACCACAGATACATGGGACAGGGATCAATACAGCCAGAGAGAAGAGAGAGGGAGAGAGAAGATGCGAGGGAGAGAGAAGGGAAGAGAGAAAGAGCGAGATGCAGACAGGAGCAGTTGTTGTTGAGCTGTGGTTAAGCGGTTTTCTCCGGTGCTCAGCCCCGTTATTGACCTGCCTGTGGTCTACTACAGAGTCTGCTGCCTGCTCCTCTCATGGGACTGATGTTTATACCTAACACAGCTTCAGACTCCGAGCCGCTGGATGGGAAGAGACAAAGACTCTCTGAGCACTATAAATAACAAGCGGGGTGGTATACAGACTCTTTTTGAAGGCACCATGCCAAAAGCAACAAAATAAAAATGTGACAACGCCATTCACAGCACCTGGTTTATCAAGGAATATTCTGTAATATGATAGGCCAAAGTAGTGCCGCAATTACCCAAACAACAGAAGTTTGTGTCAACCGGTGACAGCCTAAACATCTAAACATCCTCCAAAGCACTGAATTGACCCTGTCTTGGTTCTTGGAAAATACATTTGACAAGTCATTAATGATAAGGGTAGTTGTAATGCACACAGTAATTATCTGTAATGTTTGATGATCAGATTAATGACCAGTGTGTGTGGATGAGACCATTATTCACTCAGAGGAGAGGTTTACAAATGTAAAAATGTGCTTTTAATGGCGCTATGGGCTCCAGGGAGAGAAGACTAGAATTGTGGTCAGAGAAATCACACATGCTCTTTCCCATGTCTGATTCTATCCCTCCTCCTTCTAATCTCCATCTCCATATTGTCCTATGTCCCCGTGAACAGAAGGAAAATGCTTGTTCAAGCTAGCAGGGTCTTTGAGGGTAAAGCTATTATTGGGTGTGATATTTGCATCCATGACGTCAATGTCTGATGTCAAGCAATTTAGCAGTGGTCAGGGATGATGGAGGGAGGCAGGCAGCAACACAGATGAAACAGAGAGAGTAAGGGATAGAGGAGGATGATAGGATGATAGGATAAAAACAACTATGCATTTGAAGTTTTTGTAGAATGCAACATAAATGGCATAGTAGTGGTAGTAAAAGTGGCGGTTTTCATTAAAGTAAGACAACGTGTGTGTGTGTGAAATAAAAAAAGAATCTGTAGATATGTACGTGCTGCACTGTGATGGCATTAGTATCTTGAAGAAATGAATAGCACAACTGTGAGTTCCACTCCTATCTCTCAAGTCAGCCTGATATATAGGATGCTGACGCGAGGCAGAAGCTTCTGCACAGAAAAACGGGAGAGAACCATGTGGAACAGTAAACTAGATAATGGCCTCAGCAGTACTGTAATAGACAATCAATAGGGACTATATAGAGAACAAACCAATAACTTAAACAGACCCTGCGCTAGTCACTGGTGAATCAATAGGTCATAGATAGCGTTTAGAGCTTATAAACACTGGACACAAATCATTAGAGCTAATCAGGTGGACTGTCTGTTGTGACTGTATGCGAAGAGAAGAGAAGACTAGAGAGTGAACAGAATATCTGTGGAATGAGACGGGTCTCAGCAGTAATAGAGGGAGAGAGAATAGAGAGAGAATTGAGAGAGTAGCAATCTATGGTAGATGAGAATTCTGCAGAACTCTGTGGTAACAGAGAAAGGGCTCTGGAGGGGTGAATGGGGGTTTGACTCAGTCCCGGAAAGCTCAGAGTAGCCGTAAATTAGCCTGTGCTGTTGAAGGGGTCCCCAGATGGTTCCCCAACATGCCACAAATAATTACATTGTTTACTTATTTCCTTTTCCTTCCCGCGCCACCCAGAGAAGAGACAGCCCAATCACTAAGTTGGAAAAAACACTCTATGATCTCCGTCACCAGTAGTGGTGCGTGGGTAAAATCCCGCGGGGAAGCCAGGAAAAAAAGGGATATTACAACCTATGTGTTGTAATAATTGCTTAGTTTGCTCTATAACCTGTTAGTTCATATCAAATCAAATTGTATTTGTCACATGCGCCGAATGCAACAGAAAAAGAGAGTAAAAAAAAAAGAGTAATTTTATCAGGTTACATTTAGTGGCCTTTTGGGGTACTTCACAGGCATCTGTAGTTATCTCTGGCCTTCAGTGTGGCAGTCAGAAATATAACATAATCAAATAAGATGATTTTAACATTCAAAATGTAATGTCCAAGCTGTAAAACATTATCCTAACTGTAAACCATCAACTTATTGTCACACCCAGACCTTAGTATTCTTTGTTTTCTTTGTTATTTTGGTTAGGTCAGGGTGTGACATGGGTGATGTATGTGTTTTTACTTGTCTAGGGGTTTTGTATGTTTATGGGCGTGTTTCCTATCTAGGTGTTTTTGTAAGTCTATGGTTGCCTAGATTGGTTCTCAATTAGAGGCAGCTGTCTATAGTTGTCTCTGATTGGGAACCATATTTAGGCAGCCATATTCTTTGGGTATTTTGTGGGTGATTGTTCCAGTGTTCCAGTGTTCCAGTGTTCCAGTGTTCCAGTGTTCCAGTGTTCCAGTGTTCCAGTGTTCCAGTGTTCCAGTGTTCCAGTGTTCCCGTTACGGGACTGTTTCGTCTTCGTTCCTTTTGTCGGTTTGTTGTTTTTGTTCGGTGTTTAAGTATCCCATTAAATATGGATTATCATCACGCTGCATCTTGGTCCTCCTCTCTTTCACCCGAAGACAGTCGTTACACTTATATATATATATATATGTCTGTTGGCAGATGTGAAACCAGTCATTAGTTAGAAGAATTGCATAGTTCAACTGAAAATATTGTCATTGGTGATAATTTTTTTCATTAATTTGGCTATTTTCTCTTGATCCATATGGTCTGTCAACTAGAAACCCATGGACAATATGGACACAGATATAACAAATTAATTAGATTAGATTGATTATCTGTTTAATTGCCAAAATTGCAGAAGATTCCGATAGCTTTGCAACCCTATAGGTCTATGTGTCTACATTACTCTGTGTGTATGTGTGTTATATGCACCATTGTGTGTGATGCATCCTCTGTGGGATAGTGAAAAGGAGTTAGGAGGGGGTGGGCAGAGCAGAAGAGGAAGAGGGTGACAGGTAGAGCCAGGAGATAGGACAGGTAGCCTTCTCTCCTCCCATCACTTACTCTGCTGCATTAATGTTATTTCTTTCTCCATTTTCCTTTTCTTATGTTCTATCCATCTCCTCATTATCCTCTCCAGCGCAACGGGGTGACAGGGAAGGATACCCTAAAAATGGAGAGGAAACTGACCTTGCCCTCATCCTCATCGCTCTTTCTTCACCATGCTGAGCTAAATTGCCTATTATTTCTAAATTTTTTCCCGTCCTTTACCCCCTCTGTCTGAGTATTAATGACGGTAGGCAGAGACTGGGATGCTGATGGCCGTGTGCCTCGCTGTGTAACTCATTATCTCTGAGGATGCTTAAACATGTTTAGAGTGTCTGTGTTTAAAGGATACACCGTCTCATTCCTGTCAAGAGCTGCCACCTGACAGAACCTGATGAGTCCTTTACCTAAGGATTTCTCAAGAGCAGCTAGGGAGTATTCACCACAGTGCGGCTGACTCCTCCTACTATTCACAGGGAAAATGCAAACCACAGCACATAACGGCACATGGAGCTCGAAGTATGATGTTGACGAATGATGTGGATGGTAGGTTGCTTGCTCACCTTGTGGTCAAGGTCACAGTCACCTTGTGCTCTTGTAAGGGAGTGCAGTGTGTGGACTTTGTTGAAGAGTGGGGCTTGACTGTAATAGCAACTTGCCTACTACAGTAGGCCCAGTCATGGTTTGAGAACTTGTTGATCCTAAGCAGTAAGCCATGCCAGTCATTCTGCTGCAATCCCAGAGTTCCTGGGGTGACACATGGATGTGTGTGTGTCAAGAGACTGTGTCATGGCTGACTGGATGGATGTGTGTCTCTGTGCGTTTGTCACTGTTTGTGTCAGGAGACATGGCCTTGACTGACCGCTCCAGGATGACCTCTGACCCCAGAGAGTGGTGGCGTGCTGTGTCAGTCATCACTGTCAGGACCGCAGACTGAGGAGGGCTCCTGAGGGGACGAAGGAAGAGAAGAGACAGCTGGTCCACTGTCAAACATGACCCTGTGGCCTCTCACCACTCCACTCACCCAGCTATCTATCCCTCTGTTCCATCCAACTACCCATCCCTTCATCTGTCCATCCATCCATCTAGCGATGGGCATGGGAAATGCTATGAGTGCCAAACTGGCAGAAACAGTAAGCACCTGGAACAGATTATGAATGTGATATATATATATATATATATATATATTAATTTAAACTTAATCATCTGTGGCATAGCAGTTAAGGTGAAGCGACTGCCTGAAAAAAATACAGTTTTGTTCAGATCACAAATCATTCCTAATTATTATTCTGCAGATTCAAAACAAAGGGAAGATATTGTAGTGAGTTGCTACTTTCTCTGTACCTTGCAAGAAGGTGAATGCTCATTTTTCAGTCAGATATTTGCATAAATTCTCATTTTTAAGTATGCACTGCCAAAAATGATAAAGTGCACCCAGCACAAAGTACAGAGTGAGAAGGAGGAAGAGGGGGAGGGAGGGAGGGATAATGGGAGAGGGAAAGAGACAGTCGTGGTGGCAGAGAAACAGCAAAATATGTATATGGAAAAATAGAGAGTTTGAGCTGAATATAGGAAAGGGAAACCAACATGGGATTACAGAGCAGAGAGGATAGGGATGTAAAGGTGCCAATAAATGAAAAGATAATGAATATAGACAATATAATGAAGGAGGTGGAGGGAAACCTGTGCAAAAAAAAGTAGCATATTGTGCATCAGAGCCAAGGGGAGGGCATCAGTTTCCGAGTCGGGGAGGGTGGTGCGATGCTGGGTGATGGATCAGTATGTGCTGGAATAAGTGATCACTCTCTTTATGCTGTGTTTTACAGCACCAGTCAAACCCAGGTGTTTAGAGCTGATGAGGGAACAGTCGCAGGTCCTTAACTTTTACTGCTGAAATGATGGCGTGAGATCGGGCCGGGCTACGCTGAGCCACAAAGCTGTCAGCACCACCTCCGCTATGTCATCTATTCACCAGGGCCTCTCTGTATGCCTAGTCTGCCTGCGCTCTGCCTGCAAGGAAATCTACATATGCCACACACACAAGTGCATATGCACCCTAATGCACGCAAACGCACAGGCACACACAAAAATCTTAGAGGAAACCTAGTGCCAAGCAGTGCAAATTCCATGTTGTAATGTAAGAAATATACGTATATGACACAGTATAGTTTGTGCCTGTGCCTTGAGGCAAACAATAGAGACAAAATGGGATATATTTGAATGGACACTCGTAGAAAAAAAGGTGCTATTTAGAACCTAAAATGGTTCTTTGTCTGTCCCCACAGGGGACCCTTTTTGGTTCCAGGCAGAACCCTATTGGGTTTCCTATTGGGTTTTCCTTTTCCTCAGAGGGTTCTACAGGGAACCCAAAAGAGCTCTACCTGGAGCCAAAAATGGTTCTAAATGGAACCAAAAAGAGTTATCTTATGGGGACAACTGAATAACCCTTTTGGAAACCTTTTTTCTAAGAGTGTAGGTGCACTTGAGCTTCTTGCATGTGCGTGTGTGTGTTTGTGAATGTGTGACCCAATGACCTGCGGTTAGGGTAGGCATGATAGGCAGTGCCTACCCTGTGAAAATGAATACATGTACATTTGATCAGTAATCATTTTTCATCATCATGTTTTTTCTGCATGATAAAACCGATTTCCAAATTTGCGGTGATATGGTACAAAATGCACAAGGAGGCCAGGTGAAAGATGGCCTCGCCAAGTGCCTTTCTTTCCCTTCAAACTCTAAACTCAATGCAAGGCATTGACATGACGACCTTATAGTGCCAGCGAATGGCACCGAAAGGCAGGCAGAGAGCTTCACTGCCTTTCATGTGTCAATATGTGCCACTCACTTTCATTGCACTCAAATAATAAATGTGCATGTGTATTGGCATGAAATGGGATGGGCAAGAGGATGGGCAGGAGGATGGGCAGGAGGATAGGCAGAGCTCTCTCCTGCTTATGGACGTCACACGTCATCTGCCACCTTTTGGTGGTTACGTTGATTTTACTGGTAGCTAAAGTAAGCTGATCGGGATGGCTAACATATTGCATCTGAAACCGTTTTCTATGTTGGATTTTCTAGCAAAACAGAGTTATAAGGGGTGGAAGATCAACACCTGAGCTTAGTGACCTACATAAATGGAAGGGACAGAAAATAACAATCATATCAATCTGAGTGGTATCAACGGAAAGACTGGACCTGAACCAGTTAGCTCTTAAGACAATTGGCAGCTCATGGGTAGATCTGGCATTGAATGAACACCGGAGTTGAACATCAGCATGCACAATGCAATGCAAAGGTAAAAGAGAACCGTGAGATTTTGAAAAACCGAGTTAATTAATGTTACATGCTACCAGGGTTGGGTAGGTTACTTTTTAAATGTAATCCGTTAGTTACTAGTTTCCTGTCCAAAATTGTAATCAGTAACGTAAACTTTTGGATTACACAAACTCAATAACGTAATCGGAATACATTCAGTTACTTTTAGATGACTTTCCCTGAAGAGGCATTAGAATAAGACAAAAATGTATGTTAACAATTGAACGACCTCTATTGCAGGATAAATCAATGTTAAAGTTTACATAGCTGGCCATATATGGATGTTAAATTTTACTTTATGGGTTGGTTATGTATGCTTCTTCTAAACCATCACTTTCTACTACATATAATAATACGATTAAATTATATCTTTACATTAAAATATATAATTTATAAGTCCAAAAATGGATGTAGCAACTAAAGATTGCCCCTTTAAGTCTATCAAAAGCGTACGAGTTTGAGCATGTGTCCGTTAGGCTTATGGATAAAAAAAATTTTATCACCATGAATTAGCTTGAGCAATTAAAGCCCCATTTTGATTCCATAGGCTGGGATCCACTATGCAGTTGTTGCAAGAGCACATTTTTCACTGGCTGTCCACTGGTTTCAAAAACAATGATTGATAGGCAGCTTAAACTTCTTTAATTCAACCATTATTGGGTTCAAATACACATTTAGATTTGTGAACAACCATCCACAACAAACACAATCTGTAAGGCACAAATAGCTAACTGAGAGAGCAGCAGTGTGATTCACATCAATGCGCTATGTAGATATCAATAATAAGTGATACCCGTATCACCGTAGACTACACCACTGCTGTCATCCTTACCTCCAAGTGTTTATTCAAGTTGGATAATCTTTGGATGCCAACAGCAGTCGCACCATTGGAAGACATAGCGTGGACTGTAGCCTACAAAAGCCTATTCCGGCTCTTTTCCCACGATCCATCAAACACATTTGGTGTGTCATCATAGTGGTCTCTGACTTAAGGTCAGACTTGCTCAGGTAAAACAAACTTAGACTTGCGCCTTTTTTCAATGCTGATTTGAATGTCATTGACAAAACAGAGAAGTGTCAAAGATTTGTTTTTGCAAACATCCTTTCTGAATTTAAAAGTAACCCTCAAAGTAATCATCAAGTTTTTCAAAAGTATCTGTGATCTGATTACAATATTTTTGCTGGTAACGTACCGGATCATAGCTACCAGTTTTTTATAATCCCTTACATGTAACAGATTACATGTAATCCATTACTCCCCAACCCTGCATGCTAGCTAGGATAAAAAGGACTTAGCGTGTCATGGCAATGATGAGAGTGCCAGCTCATCAAACAGTTTCAGGGGTAACTATGTGGACCTATTACATGCCTGGATTAAGTCATGCCCATCTAGAGACCGCCATCCTACTAACTTTGTGCTCATGCCCTGTGATGGAATGTTCTATGAAACTGATGCGCTCTTCTTTGTTCTGCTGAACAAAGTGATGCACATGGGTTTCTGCCGTGCCTGTATTAGCGACACAATGAAAGCACTGGAATGGCACAGACGACTTTGATAGTTTCTACAGAATGAGCGATTCGAGCAGAAATGCAATGAACTGGGCCTGGTAGAAAGCGAAACCTATAGTAAACAGCTGATCAGAGTAGAATAGGTGAATCTACTTCAACATACTGGACAATATCAATGTTCAGATGAGAGCAGGTTTGACCACTTTGGTGAACAAAATGTCCTTGGCTTAATGGACCGCAAAACAATGTCACAAACGAGAGTCTGTCAAAAAATGTACTTTGTTAGACTTGATTTTGTTAGACTTAAGGCTGATCTTGTCAGATTGCAAAGTTCCCAAATGGTACGAGACAAATTACCTGAACAGCTCCTCAGAGTGGGTGACTGTTAATGTCCTCGTGTTCAAAATGGCAGAATTTGTGGTCAAATAAATGATTCATTAAATAATTCTGAAAACACACTCAATCCTGTTATGCCATTACTGGCCATCTTCTCTAAACCATTACAGATATATTGAACAATTTAAAGATGATGAGACTCTATTCATACAAATCATTGCTGGAATCCAGCAGCACATGCACAGCATGGGAGGAGACTACTGCAGCACCTCCATGGAGCGGCTGGCTGGAGGAGACATGGTTTAAGAAAGATCCAATCACAGCGGCTTCCTGCTGTTCTCTCCTCTGCTGCTCCAGCCTGCTCTCCACCCCCTTTAGAGGAGACAGTTCCAGGTGTCTGTGTGACCCAGACATTTGAAATAGCCGTCTCAGCATGGGGCAATTTCAAATCAGATTCCCCTCATCAAACAGAGAGGGGAGGGAGAGGCAGAGGGTCAGGAAAAGAGAGAGCTGAGTAGGGCATGAAGATGACTCAATCCAGAAAAACAAAAAGACAGAATGAACCTATGAGAGAGGGAGAGACTGCTCGGCGTCTGTTTGAGAGCATCCTGTCCGTTTTGAAGAGAGGTTTGATAATAACATAAAGAAGGATTGTTGTAAACAATTATTGTGTTCTTTAGTTTTCACTCTAGCCTCCCTCTGGGAACTGCCACCAACGCAAACCGCACAATTCTCCCTGTGAGCCGCACCACACGGTGACGCGATTTACACTGATGAATGTTGATGTGCTGACAAAAAAATCCTTGTTGCTGGCTGGCAACCTACGCAGTGCAAGAGCTGATGTTTTTGTGCGTGGTTTGCTCTGACAGCCAGGTGACAGAGATTAATAGCCCCTGTATTGACTGAGTAACTTCCAGTTCCTCATCTCTGTCAGGACAAGGCTTGGCCCGAGAGCGCTGCGCCGTTATTATAGGTATAATTGTGGAGACATTTAAAGCGTTTCCCCTCCAGGGACTGTGAAATCCAATAAACCTTTCATCAGAACACCACACAGCAAGGTATTCCAGCGCTGCAGTCTCACTCAAACAGCCTACACTCACAGTTCAGCCACGCTGCCAGAGACACAGCACTCAAGTTGTCTGTGAAAATGAGTGATTTATGGAGCCACACACCCCTTTAGATGAGTTGTTTTATAAAAACCATATGAGAGGCGTTTTAGAATATGACAGGGTTTCTGCCAACGGTCTGTGAATGTGTTTTTACTGGTGTATTTGTTTGAAGCGTTTATGTTTGTGTGAGTACACAGTGCATCTATTGGTCTGACAAACGTTGTGCTTGTCCATGTGTAAAATAATTGTGTCGACGAGTATGTAAATTAACCAGAGATAGTGTGCATGTGTTGCCATGACAAAGAGGATACACTATATGTAGGACACACCACAATATACATCTACAATATGCATGAGTGTGTGTGTGTGTGTGTGTGTGTGTGCATCCTCCCCTTTCCCTCTTGTTCAGAGTCCCCGCCACCATGGTGCAGGGTGGGGACAGGAGGGGTGCTGAATATGCAGGGATAATCTGGGCTGTAATTTTACTGAAATTTAGTTTACTCTCTCTAGGGAAGGACGGCTGTGGGTCGGCCAGGGTCACACACTCCAGTCAGCAAACATTAGCTCCTTGTGTGTGTGTGTGTGTGTGTGTGTGTGTGTGTGTGTGTGTGGTATTTGACACTGGTCAGAGCATGATTTTAGGTTTTAAATGTTGTCGTTTTCTTTTATTTGTACCCTGAGGGAGAAATATGTGTTAAAAAGGATTTGTAGCATTCACTTTTCAAACAGAGACTGCTGAAGGACATTCTGATATTATTTTCAGTGGTGTAATTGTTCTGAATGCCGTATGGGGACATTGTGTTCTGTTTCTTTCTCCCTCAGTACCTCTGCAGAATGTATGGAAATCTCACAAAGGAAGGAGTGTTCTGGATTTTAAGGTACAGAGCAGTGGCAAGGTTTCCACAGTCTCTCTGTAGGTCCTCCTTAACCTGGTGTAGTGCTGAGTAAAGTAGGACAAAGCAGAATAAACTATGGATACATCTGGCCAGTACATCCTAACACGTCACCAAAGTCCTTACATACCTTTACATACGTTAGAGCTCAATAAGCTGTGAGGGTAAGTTGAGTCACCTTTGTTTCTAGGAAACCATACACAAAATTAATAATTCAACCAAATCTTTAGGAAGAGGTCATTCTTTCATTGAGTCTGGGAAGGAATAAACCACATGGGAAAAGTGTTAAGCAAGTTAGGCAAAGTCAAATGAATATATTGTGTTAGAGGTTTCATGAACCAAAGTAGATCATTTTAAGATTAGTCCTAAAACTAGCATGAAAGTGCATCCTTGTAGCTGTGTGGGCTAATATAGTCAAAATGTTTGACTTGGCAATGGGGTAAGTTGAACAAATGAAAGTGTTTTCTTCCCAGGAGTAATGCAAGGCATTATCACTGGGATGTGAGGTAACAAAAGGGCCTGGCCAATGTTAGAAGTGTTTAAAAAAAAGTATGAAGTGTTTATTAGGTATTCAGCTTGTGTTAACATATTCTTAAAGTGATTAAAATACAAAAAAGCGATTGTGATTGTGTGGAACTGTGTTTGGGAAATAAAGATAGACATGGTTTTAAAAAGGTAGCAGTAATATTTAATTCAGTGCAGAAATTTGTAGGTGGCTTAATTTACCCTGTTCCGGCACTCACCTTACCCATTCAGGGTGTAGATTGTGGACAAGCTAGGTTTTCAACTGTAACCTTTGCATGTATTCTGATTATTTCCAGCGTTACACAACATCCTGAAATCTATGTAAATATCTTTGTTAGAAATAATACTATATTTCCCTTGACTGAGTGATGCTGAATGTAAAAAATGGCCCAACTTACCCCACTCTCCCCTATCCTTAAAGATGAGGTAACAACGAGATAGCAACAGTACAACGTTGCTTTCTACAATAGGCTAAGTGTAGCCTCAGCTAGCCTCATGGCCTAGCCAGAACTCTGTCAACTACTTTCCTTTGATACTTTCTACAATAGGCTAAGTGTAGCCTCAGCTAGCCTGATGGCCTAGCCAGAACTCTGTCAACTACTTTCAACTACTTTCCTTTGATAGAAGTGGTCTTCCCACGTTCTCTGGTAAAAGCGCTGATGATGTGATCCAATTTGACAAATACACTAAACCTGTTAGCACATTAAAAACAGAAAAGATTGCATGATAATTTCACTCCAACAAACACCCAAGCCCTCCCTTAATGTCTCTCTAAGCTATTTAGCCTATGAGATGTGTGGCAATGACCTCGTCCTTCTCTCCAGCACATTCACTGTTCCCCAGTCAGGGAGCAAGGAGTGGAGGGGGAGCAGTAATTTAATAAAGGCTCCTTTCTGGGAGTCTGCTGGTGGGATGGGGGCTCATTACTAGGGTAAGGGGGGGGGTTTGAAGGTGGCAAAGCAGAACATTTACTCTGTCCCTGACACCACCCTCCTGTCTGAGACTGGATAGACACAATCCATCAACATCAGGGTGTCAGTGCTCTTAGTTTTGGCTGTCCTCTCGGTGCAACATCTGCCACCTCTTCTTTATGTCAACATATCATGCTGGATGGATGAAAGAAGCGGGGGGGGGGGGGGGGGGGGGGGGGGGGGGTGGTGTTCTGGGGTGTGGTTACAGTAGGAGGCGATTTGGTCAACGTGCTGCACTGTTCTATGTAAAAGAAACACAATGAACACCTCAGAAGGAAGTCATTTTAAAATGCTGTTTGTGTCTTTCTGTACCTTTTCTCCTGCAGACATGGTGAGAGACATGGTGAGGGACATGGTGAGGGAACAGTGGCACAAAGAGTGCCGGTGTGAGGCACAGCGTGACCCTAAGTTGGAATCAGTGGAAAAAACAAAGCAGAACTCTTTCTTTTTGAGTGAGCCATGAGGAAGGGAGTCAGGTGGATCCCGCTCTGTGGGCAAGCTGGAGTTCCCCAGAGATAGTGGGTAAATAACTAGATCCATTTGAATTGATTCTGTGAAATAGCCTTCGGTCAGACAGGATGCGGTGTGTACAGTATGCGTGTAGAGAGAGAGAGAGAGAGAGAGAAAGGGGAGAGAGATGGATATAAATCCAGAGTTCTCTATTCCAGGAGTGACTGTATTGTACATCACAAAATGAAAAGTCATTAGGGGGGTGGAAGCCATATGCAACGACACAAAATAAACACGGTTTCACTCTCTATCCAAAACTAGCTTTAACATTTAACTCTTGTATGAAGCATGATTTAAGACCCCAAATCAATGCAGGCATACATACATTTACTGTAGAGAGAAACAAGGTTTATTCAATGCCTGTGTGCATACACTAAACGCTGAGCAGAAGTATTCTGCATGAACACTTCCCATTACTGTAATCCATCTTCCTTGAAACTTTACTTCATCGTGCTGTGGAAGTGGGGGGTGGTCATCAACAGCCTCACATCATTTCCTGAAACAGCTCGCCTGTGATCTGAACCTGTTAATTAGAGGAGGGTTAAATCTGAGGTCTTAGCTCTCTGATGCCGGGGGTATGGCAGATGTGCTCATTGGTACCTGGGATAAGACTGCGTCGGGTGCTTGAGTAAAAATACTCCGAATTAGTGGGTCATTTTTTGTTACCTCCAGCAGGGTGTTGCAGCTATTCTTACTGCCTTGCCTGGTGTCACTAATCTGTCATATTTGTGCATGTACTGTAGAAAGTCATTTGGTGAGACACTGTCCCACCCCAATACCTTGTAACATCTGAGATGGGTTAAGATGGTGGGCTTGTTCTTAGAACACTAGGAAGGTGGCTCTATCAAGAGGACACTGGGTTCAGATAGAAGTTGGAGAAATTGCTGGGAAAAAAACAAACTGTCCTAGATTAAAAAGATAGCAGAGGGGCATATTAATTTCTGAAATATCTGGATACAGATATACAATATAGCACAGACCTGGATATTCCTGTCTTCTGATCTAAACTAAGAGGAGGGGAGAGGACAGTGAGCATACAGCACCAGCACGCATCCTCCTCTGAACAGATGACTTCTCCCTACAATCTAATTATCTTGCCTGCACTGCTGCACAGCCATCCATAACCTCCCAAATCTGCCTCTAATTAACTGTAATGAACGACGCCAGCGCCGGCCAAGAAGGCCAGCCACCCTGCTCCACTGCAGATGGGGAACAGGGGAGGGCAGAGGGACCCAGGAGGGAGGGAGGGATTCATTCTGAGGGGAGGAAGAGAGAAAAAGGGAATAGAAGGGATGGGAGATGGAATGAGTCAAGGAAAGAAGAAAAGTGTGGTAGTAAAAAAGGAAAATTAAACCTCTAAATTACACGGAACAAGAATATAAAAAGCAATATGCATCAATTTCAACGATTTGACTGAGTTACAGTTCATATAAGGAAATCAGTAAATTGAAATACATTCATTAGGCCCTAATCTATAGATTTGACATGACTGGGAATACAGACATGCATCTGTTGGTCACAGATACCTTAAAAAAGGTATGGTGGTGTGACCACCATTTGCCTCATGCAACGCGACACATCTTCTTCACATAGAGTTGATCAGACTTTTAATTGTGACCTGTGGAATGTTGTCCCCCTCTTCTTCAATGGCTGTGCAAAGTTGCTGGATATTGGTGGGAACTGGAACACGCTGTCCAACATGTCAATCCAGAGCATCCCAAACATGCTCAGATGTCTGAGTATGCAGGCCATGCAAGAACTGGGACATTTTCAGCTTCCAGGACTTGTGTACAGAGCCTTGCGACAAAGGGCTGTGCATTATCATGGTAAAACATGAGGTGATGGCGGTGGATAAATGGCACGGCAATGGGCCTCAGGAACTCGTCTAGGTATCTCTGTGTATTCAAATTGCCATTGATAAAATGCAATTGTTCTAATTTTCCGTAGCCACCATGGGGCACTCTCTTCACAATGTTGATATCAGCATACCGCTTGCACACATGATGCCATGCCCACGGTCAGCCATTTGCTCGGTACAGTTGAAACTGGGATTCATCTGTGAAGAGCACACTTCTCCAGCGTGCCAGTGGCCATCGAAGGTGGTTACGACGGCGAACTGCAGTCAGGTGAGGGCGAAGAGTACGTAGAGGAGATGTTTGTGTCAACATTTGTGCAGTTGTGCAAAGCCATAGTTTTATCAGTTGTCCTGGTTGCTGGTCTCAGACAATCCCACACGTGAAGAAGCGGAGGTCCTGGACTGGTGTGGTTACATGTGGTCTGCAGTTGTGAGGCTGGATGGAGGTACTACCAAATTCTCTAAAACGACGTTAGAGGTGACTTATGGCAGAGAAATGATGGCAGCTCTGGTAGACATTCCTGCAGTCAGCATGCCAATTGCATTTTCCCTCAACTTGCGAGATCTGTGGCATTGTGTTTTGAGTCAATTCTGCACATTTTAAAGTGGCCTTTTATTGTCCCCAGCACAAGGTGCACCTGTGTAATGATCATGCTGTTTAATCAGCTTATTGATATGTCACCCCTGTCAAGTGGATAGATGACCTTGGCAAAAGAGAAATGCTCAATAACAGGGATGTAAACACAATATCAGGGATCTTTTATTTCAGATAATGAAACATGGGACCAACACTTTACATGCTACGTTTATATTTTTG
The DNA here is from genome assembly GCF_013265735.2 of Oncorhynchus mykiss. Lineage (NCBI taxonomy): Eukaryota > Metazoa > Chordata > Actinopteri > Salmoniformes > Salmonidae > Oncorhynchus > Oncorhynchus mykiss. The sequence goes on along the minus strand of NC_048565.1, from coordinate 27,094,426 downwards.
TTCCCCCCCTCCTGCCCCCACAACATACTGTAAGCATCATAGAGATCCTATAATTCATTCATTGGATAGATTGAATTATAGGCTCTGGAAGCATGACCAGACAGAACAGGGTCTACTGACAGATAGAGACAAGTACTTGCCAACACATTGACAGGCAGGCAGACAGCCAGACTGGATCCATTGACAGACGGTCAGCTTGATAGGGGGATAAACAAACAGAATCCATTTGGTGTAAAACAAGACTTTTGTCAATGCTGATCCTGCAGCCAGTAGCAGAAGCCTGTCCTGACCGGTCTGTCACGGATGGCTCTATTAAAACACCCTGCCCTGGCTGCTCCACAGTCAAGCAGCTCTGCCATCAGGTCAGCTAATTTAACCACCATAACTTGCTGAAGGAGTTAATGGACTTGAGTTATGAATGTGGAACAGAACGGGGTGTCTGGTCTGGATCAATGGGCTGACTAAGATGAGAGGTTTCATGGCTGGTCAGGAGGATCCTAAAAACTCCTCATATGCACTGAAATAAATTAATCTATCTGCATAGTACTGAGCTAAAGCCAATTATGATATTCGAGTAGGGAGGCCTATTCAAGGAAATATCATAGGCCATGTTTGAAAGAAATTGAAAGAAAATGAATTATTACAAGGTTGAAATAACTTTTCTTTATATGTGTTTAATTAAATAATTAATTAATTAATTAATGTATTAGTAGGCTTTTGGATAAAAAAAATCAAGTATTCACCTGACCCTGTTTGAATTATTCTGTCTAAAAGGAAGGCAACGAATGCAGCACATTTGATTGATTGATTTATTTTATACAATATTCTGCCAATATGAACACATTTTTATACAATATTCTGGCCATATGAACAAATGTATTTTAGGGCATAAACGAACCAAAATATGTGAGCCTTCTGACATGTTTCCCCACGGGAGAGATGTAAGAGCCTTCTGACAAGTTTCCCCACGGAAGAGATGTAAGAGCCTTCTGACAAGTTTCCCCACGGAAGAGATGTAAGAGCCTTCTGACAAGTTTCCCCACGGAAGAGATGTAAGAGCCTTCTGACAAGTTTCCCCACGGAAGAGATGTAAGAGCCTTCTGACAAGTTTGCCCATGGAAGAGATGTAAGAGCCTTCACTAGTTTCCCCACGGAAGAGATGTAAGAGCCCTCACTAGTTTCCCCACGGAAGAGATGTAAGAGCCTTCTGACAAGTTTCCCCACGGAAGAGATGTAAGAGCCTTCACTAGTTTCCCCACGGAAGAGATGTAAGAGCCTTCACTAGTTTCCCCATGGAAGAGATGTAAGAGCCTTCACTAGTTTCCCCACGGAAGAGATGTAAGAGCCTTCACTAGTTTCCCCACGGAAGAGATGTAAGAGCCTTCACTAGTTTCCTCGCGGAAGAGATGTAAGAGCCTTCACTAGTTTCCCCACGGAAGAGATGTAAGAGCCTTCACTAGTTTCCCCACGGAAGAGATGTAAGAGCCTTCACTAGTTTCCCCACGGAAGAGATGTAAGAGCCTTCACTAGTTTCCCCACGGAAGAGATGTAAGAGCCTTCACTAGTTTCCCCACGGAAGAGATGTAAGAGCCTTCACTAGTTTCCCCACGGAAGAGATGTAAGAGCCTTCACTAGTTTCCTCACGGAAGAGATGTAAGAGCCTTCACTAGTTTCCCCACAGAAGAGATGGAAGAGCCTTCACTAGTTTCCCCACGGAAGAGATGTAAGAGCCTTCACTAGTTTCCCCACGGAAGAGATGTAAGAGCCTTCACTAGTTTCCCCACGGAAGAGATGTAAGAGCCTTCACTAGTTTCCCCACGGAAGAGATGTAAGAGCCTTCACTAGTTTTCCCACGGAGCCACAGAGCCACCAACGCACACGTGTTGTTCCCCAGCCAGTTGTGAACGCGCGGACAGACAAAAGCATCTCCGACAACGGCATTCACCTTTGCTGCAGCCTTCGCTGTAAAATATAACGCGTTGTGGTGGTGCTTCATCCAAGCTCACCCTGGTTATGCACCCTGGGGAGCAGTGACCAATGGGTTACATTGGAGGTCGGGGAATTTAGGATATAGGTGATAGGGATAAAGTAGGGTGGAGTGTGTAATAAAAAGGTGATGAAGGGGTAGTGGGCAGGAGGAGGGATGGATAGGAGGTGAGACTTAGAGGGGTCTGACTCAGACCGCAGCAGTGGCCTTTTAGCTGGTCTGGCCCCAGGCTGGGAGGTGATAAGGGCCCAGGAGTGAGACTCTACAGCCCAGCAGGCTCCAGTTCACACAAGGAGGCAAAGAGAGTGATTGTGCCACCTGCCTGGGCCCCACAGTCACTTCCCTCATGAGACAGCCCACCTAGCTGCGCCTCTACAGAAATGACATCACACAAAATAGCTGTCAGTCTTCTCCACACCTTCAATCACCCCCCACCTGGACTGGGACTATCAGAGCCTGGCCCAACACTCTTAACCAATAGGCTACCTGCTGCCTTACAGTACATACTATGATAAAGACATAGTTCATCCATGATCTGTTTCTTGATGATGATGACTGTGATGATGAGATGAGAAGGATTCATAACTACTAATTCCCAATGAGGTTGCTAACCTATCAACAGACTGTAGTATACTTAATTGCTTGCCAACAGGCTTATGCTTGCCTCTTTACTGACAAAAATGTCGCCATGACTCATCTTTTCACGTCAAGTAATTGAACACAGCTTATTGCCACACAGCTTATTGCCACACAGCTTATTGCAGTCCCAAAGTGATAATTTTGTCTATCTCTACGTCTGTCAGAATACACTGGTCTCTGTATTCCTAGCATCACATTGGGTTGGTCTAAACATTACGATAAGTCTACAAGGAGAATTAGAGACTGTTCCCTTCTGCTCGCTATGTAATGTGCATTATGCAATGCTGGCGGCCTCATCAATCAAATGCATTACAGTCTCTGTTTCATCTTGCTAATGTTTTCTTCATCTTAAGAGGGGGAATGTGATTATACACACACAGAGGGAGACAGTGAGACTGGGACGCAGAGGAAGAGAATATTCTACATTATTTATTTTCAGGTACAAGACACACTTTCCACTATGATTTCTAGAAATCATCACAGGTCTTGTTTAGATGGACTGCTGCTGGTCTGCTGGTCTGTTGGTCTGCTGGTCTGCTGGTCTGTTGGTCTGCAATATAATATGGGCTGTGTTAGTGTTTGACCATCTAGCAGGACTCCATCTACACCCTACTCCTGTACCCGAAACCACCCCACAACACCCCCCTGTACCCCATGCCATCCCAGTGCACCAGCGCCCCCTGTCCTCTGCTTGGGTCCCACAGTCTCTGATGTCAGGTGAGGTTTCATTAGCAACCCACACGGACACAAGAACATCTTGCATTTAATGTTTCTTTCCTTTAAACTTCACAGGTCTGTCGACTCCAATTTACTCAGAGGAGCAACATGCTTTTACAAAACATGAAACCTGTTTGTTTGGCTTATATAACAGCTTGCAGAGTCAAACAATCTGCTACAGATCCCTCTATCTCTCTGTACCTATCTCTCCCCTCTCTCCTTTACTATATCTGACAACTTCTCCCTGTTTTCTCTCCCTGCTACTCATTTCCCCTTTCTCCTTCCACCAAGGATATACAGCGCATTCGGAAGTATTCAGACCCCTTGACCCTTTTCACATTTTGTTACATTACAGCCTTATTCTAAAATTAATTAAATATTTTTTTCCCCTCATCAATCTACACACAGTACCCCATAATGACAAAGCAAAAACTGGTTTTTAGAATTTTTTTGCTAATATGTATATTTTTTAAGCCTCAAATATGACATTTACATAAATATTCAGACCCTTTACTCAGTACTTTGTTGAGTCTTCTTGAGTATGACGCTACAAGCAGGGCACACCTGTATTTGGGATGTTTCTCTCATTCTTCTCTGCAGATCCTCTCAAGCTCTGTCAGGTTGAATGGGGAGCATTGCTGCACAATTATTTTCAGGTCTCTTAAAGAGATGTTCGATCAGGTTCAAGTCCGGGCTCTCACTGGGCCACCCAAGGACATTCAGAGACTTGTCCCGAAGCCACTCCTATGTTGTCTTGGCTGTGTGCTTAGGGTTGTTGTGCTATTGGAAAGTGAACCTTCATCCCAGTCTGAGGTCCTGAGCGCTCTGGAACAGGTTTTCATCAAGGATCTCTCTGTGCTCCATTCATCTTTGCCTCAATCCTGACTAGTTTTCCAGTCCCTGCTGCTGAAAAACACCCCAACAGCATGAAGCTGCCACCACCATGCTTCACCATAGGGATGGGGCTTTTTTAATTTGTAATTTTATTATTTCACCTTTATTTAACCAGGAAGGCTAGTTGAGAACAAGTTCTCATTTACAACTGTGACCTGGCCAAGATAAAGCAAAGCAGTGCTACACAAACAACAACACAGTTACACATGGAATAAACAACCGTACAGTGAATAACACAATAGAAAAAGTCTATATACAGTGTGTGCAAATGGCGTGAGGAGGTACTGCAATAAATAGTCCATAGTAGCGAAGTAATTAGAATTTAGCAAATTAACACTGGGAGTGATAGATGAGCAGATGATGATGTGCAAGTAGAAATACTGGTGTGCAAAAGAGCAAAAAAGTAAATAAAAACAATATGGGGATGAGGTAGGTAGATTGGATGGGCTATTTACAGATGGGCTGTGTACAGCTGCAGTGATCAGTAAGCTGCTCAAATAGCTGATGCTTAAAGTTAGTGAGGGAGATATAAGTCTCCAACTTCAGCAATTTTTGCAATTCGTTCCAGTCATTGGCAGCAGAGAACTGGAAGGAAAGGTGGCCAAAGGGGGTGTGGCTTTGGGGATGACCAGTGAGATATACCTGCTGGAGCGCGTGCTACGGGTGGTGTTGTTATGGTGACCAGTGAAATATACCGTTGGAGTGCGTGCTACGGGTGGTGTTGTTATGATGACCAGTGAGCTGAGATAATTTTTCTTGTATTTTATTCATTTCAGAATATGGCTGTAATGTAACAACATGTGGAAAAAGTCAAGGTGTCTGATTACCTTCCGACGGCACTGTATTGTGGATGATGACGCCATTAACCTGGTGGGTAACCCTGAAGGCGTCTGTCCCAGTGTGGGCAGCTTACCTGGGGATGGGAGGGTCTGAGTTTCCCCTAGACCTGGAGCAGGTGTGGCCCAACACTGACCCAGGGCTGTTTCTCCCACTGCAGAGGGGAGGCTCCAGCCTGCAGGGAACATCAGGGGACTACTGCCCACACAATTAAATCAGCCTGCCTGAGGCTTGTCTATCCCAAACCTGCCTACCCATTGATTTAATTTCCTCCCCTGTTCTGCTGAAAGGCACTACAGAGCAGAGAGTGACCCTCTGCACCACTCACCTCCAAACAGAGGAGAACATAGAGCATCCACAACATTATTCTTCATGCAGGGATGGGGGAAGGGGAGGGGGAACGAGAGAGAGGGAGGGAGAACCTGGGAGTGAGAGTGAGGGAGATGGATCGAGGGAGGGAGAGCGAGAAAGAGGGGGAAGTAGGGAGAGGGATAGGGAGAGAGAGAGAGAAAGGCAGGGAGGTAGAAAAAACCTGATAAGAGAGAATGAGAGATACCCCATGGGCATCTCAGTAACATCTTGAAAAAACAGTATTAATAGGTAACATCCCAAACTCTTAAAAAAAATATTTTGCTAATGCATGCACACTCACACAGACACACACACACACACACACACACACACACACACACACACACACACACACACACACACACACACACACACACACACACACACACACACACACACACACACACACACACACACACACACAGAATCACACACACACTAAGCTCCAGTGTTACTCGTGTGATATTTTAAACGCTCTACTCATAATGGAAAAGCTCCCTGCAGGCAGAGCCCTCCTGCAGAAACGTTGCTTCTGATCTTCCACATGGGTTTCTCCCTCTTCAAAGAAAGCCTTTACTCAGGTTCCGTCTCTGTGTTCAAAAAGTATCATTATTTATGATTCCCGATAGAAAGAGAGAAGAAGGGAGAAGAGGGATGTGGGAGATGATAAACAGCTGATCAAATGGGTGCTGAAGACTGGGGAGGGGCAGGAAGGCACTCTATGATTAATTTAATTGGGGGCATTCTTGCAAATTACCTTAAAGCTGCAAAAACCTTCCCCTGATGGGTTCCATTGGAAACCTCACACACATTCCTGACGTTTCATATGCATCCGCTCGCTCACTCGCTCACTCACTCACTCACTCGCTCGCTCACTCACTCACTCACTCACTCACTCACTCACTCACTCACTCACTCACTCACACGTGTTCATTATGTCTCATTCACACAAGTAACACATGCAACAAACATCCACATACATTCACTGCACAGACAGACAGACAGACAGACAGACAGACAGACAGACAGACAGACAGACAGACAGACAGACAGACAGACAGACAGACAGTACATTATAGGCATATGAACTGATTTGATTGAGAGCAGCGCTGGCCAGTCTCCAGGTGTCCCAGTGCTCTGTCATATTGCCTTTTCCATATTTCACTCCTCCTCTCCAGGGCTCCGCTGAGCAAACTAAATCACATCATCTTCGTCCTGTTCACCCTAGAATAAGAGTAAGGCCATGATGAGTGTATGCCCTACATTTTCCATCCCTCACTCCTGTGCTTTCACTCTCTTTATCTCTCTCTCTGTGTGCACATGTGTGTGCTTATGCATGTAAATCGAATGCGCCAGTACAGATGTGTATGTGTTTTAGGGACTAGTGCGGTGTATTAGGGACTGGTGTGGCGTGTTAGGGACTGATGTGGTGTATTAGGGACTGGTGTGGTGTGTTAGGGACTGGTGCTGTGTGTTAGGGACTGGTGTGGTGTGTTAGGGACTGTTGTAGTGTGTTAGGGACTGGTGTTGTGTTTTAGGGACTGGTGTGGTGTGTTAGGGACTGTTGTGGTGTGTTAGGGACTGGTGTTGTGTGTTAGGGATTGGTGTGGTGTGATAGGGACTGTTGTAGTGTATTAGGGACTGTTGTGGTGTATTAGGGACTGGTGTGATGCAGGTGACTGACAAGTCCCCATGCACATTTTCTGTGCCGTCATACAAAATTAATGCTTCATCTAGATAAATCAAGTGACACAAGCTCCCCTCCTAACACATACACATGGACACACACACACACACATGAACATTTTCTAAAATGTATAAATTAAATAAATCAGAGGGTGATTTATATGTTTGAATATCTTAGCCTAATTTCAGAGTCTAAAACTCTCAACTGTGGGCAAGAGCATGTACAAACACACGCACACACACACACACACACACACACACACACACACACACACACACACACACACACACACACACACACACACACACACACACACACACACACACACACACACACACACACACACACACACACACACACACACACACACACACACACACACACACACACACACACACCCTTCCTGCTCTTTACATAAACCGTTAACCTGGCTCCACCTTCGCTCCTCTCTCCAAAAAGCAACGATTGCCCTGTCAATCATGCACATCTGCCGTGACAGCCCAGCTGCTCCCCGTAACCATGGGAATGTAAGGTCTCTGAGTCAAGGACAAGCACCGGTACACTTGGGGTTCACTTGGGGTCACTTAGAAATGTACTTGTTTTTGAAAGAAAATCCATTTTTTTGTCCATTAAAATCACATCAAATTGATCAGAAATACAGTGTAGACATTATTAATGTATAAAGGACTATTGTAGCTGGAAACGGCAAATTTTTAATGGAATATCTACACAGGCGTGCGTACAGAGGCCCATTATCAGCAACCATCACTCCCTTGTTCCAATGGCACGTTGTGTTAGCTAAACCAAGTTTATCATTTTAAAAGGCTAATTGATCATTAGAAGAGCCTTTTGCAATTATGTTAGCACAGCTGAAAACTGTTGGGCTGATTAAAGAAGCAATAAAACTGGCCTTCTTTAGACTAGTTGAGTATCTGGAACATCAGCATGTGTGGGTTCGATTACAGGCTCAAAAAGAAACAAATAACTTTCTTCTGAAACTCGTCAGTCTATTCTTATTCTGAGAAATGAAGACTATTCCATGCCAGAAATTGCCAAGAAACTGAAGATCTCGTACAACGCTGTGTACTGCTCCCTTCACAGAACACTGCAAACTGGCTCTAACTAGAATAGAAAGAGGAGTGGGAGGCCCTGGTGCACAACTGAGCAAGAGGACAAGTACAATAGAGTGTCTAGTTCGAGAAACAGACGCCTCACAAGTGCTCAACTAGCAGTTTCATTAAATAGTACCCGCAAAACACCAGTCTCAACGTCAACAGTGAAGAGGCGACTCCAGGATGCTGGCCTTCTAGGCAGAGTTGCAAAGAAAAAGCCATATCTCAGACTGGCCAATAAAAAGAAAATATTAAGATGGGCAAAAGAACACAGACACTGGACAGAGGAAGATTGGAAAAAAGTGTTATGGACAGACTAATCTAAGTTTGAGGTGTTCGGATCACAAAGAAGAACATTCGTGAGAAGCAGAAAAAATGAAATGAGTGTTTGACGACATCTGTCAAGCATGGTGGAAGCAATGTGATGGTCTGGGGGTGCTTTGTTGATGGTAAAGTCAGAGATTTGTACAGGGTAAAAGGGATCTTGAAGAAGGAAGGATATCACTCCATGCCATACTCTGTGGACTGCTCTTAATTGAAGCCAATTTTCTCCTACAACAAGACAATGTCCCAAAGCACAGCTCCAAACTATGCAAGAACTATTTAGGGAAGAAGCAGTCAGCTGGTATTCTGTCTATAATGGAGTTGCCAGCACAGTCACCGGATCTCAACCCTATTGAGCTGTTGTGGGAGCAGCTTGACCATATGGTACGTATGAAGTGTCCATCAAACCAATACAACTTGTGGGAGGTGCTTCAGGAAGCATGGGGTGAAATCTCTTCAGATTACCTCAACAAATTGACAACTAGAATGCCAAAAGTCTGCAAGGCTGTAATTGTTGCAAATGGAGGATTCTTTGATGAAAGCAAAGATTGATGGACACAATTATTATTTCAAGTAAAAATCATTGTTTTAACCTTGTCAACGTCTTGACTATGTGTCCTATTCATTTTGCAACTCATTTCATGTATGTTTTCATGGAAAACAAGGACGTTTCTAAGTGACCCCAAACTTTTGAACAGTATTGTACATGTGGGCGGGTTGCTTCACAAAGAGAACATCAATCAGCTAACCAATCACTGTTTCACATTTATATTGAGGTTTATTCCTATTTATTTTTTCAGCATTCTATTACACATATGATTTGATGTATGCATATAATAATGATGCTCTGAGAGAGTGAATGTGCCCTCAAATTTACTGAGTACATTAAACCTGGAAGACTCTAGTCATTTGACTGACTATTTGATTATTCAACACAAGACTGGAATTGGTCCTCATGGAGGCCTGACATGCAGTAGGCCAACATCAACACACCAGAGAAGAGTAAGAGCCTAAGTAATTATCTTCCTCCCATTGAACAAGAGAGCTTCAGTCAGCGGGATTCATCCTGTCCTAACCCTGTGACTTTGACATTGAGATGACATTGGTCTGAAAAAATGCAAGAATGCAACAGGACCTCATTTAGTATTTCTGCATGACACAGAAAGTACATATTCTGAAATAGAACACCACATGATGCAGAACATTCCGCTGCTTTTCAATATCAGGGCTAGTCTACATAGTAGGTTGGTAGGAAGAGATCAGATAACATATAGAGGTCATGTGAGAGGAGTATAGACCTTGTATTAGGAGTATAATGAAGTCTTAATGTGATAGTCCAGGTTCTCTGCCTCGTTTATTTAGGTGAAAGATTAGTGTCACACCTCTAAAAGTGAGGCAGCGAGAGAGGATAGAGAGAGGCTAGAGAGAGGCTAGAGAGAGGGTAGAGAGAGGATAGAGAGAGGGTAGAGAAAGGATAGAGAGAGGATAGATAGAGGATAGAGAGAGGATAGAGAGAGGATAGAAAGAGAGTAGAGATGATGGAGAGAGGATGGAGAGAGGATAGAGAGAGGATAGAGAGAAGGTAGAGAGAGGATAGAGAGAGGATAGAGAGAGGATAGAGAGAGGGTAGAGAGAGGATAGAGAGAGGGTAGAGAAAGGATAGAGAGAGGATAGATAGAGGATAGATAGAGAGAGGGTAGAGAGAGGATAGAGAGAGGATAGAGAGAGGGTAGAGAGAGGATAGAGAGAGGGTAGAGAGAGGATAGAGAGAGGATAGAGAGAGGGTAGAGAGAGGGTAGAGAGAGGATGGAGAGAGGATGGACAGAGGATAGAGAGAGGGTAGAGAGAGGATAGAGAGAGGTAGAGAGAGGATAGAGAGAGGATAGAGAGAGGGTAGAGAGAGGATAGAGAGAGGGTAGAGAGAGGATGGAGAGAGGATCGAGAGAGGATAGAGAGAGGGTAGAGAGAGGATAAAGAGAGGGTAGAGAGAGGATAGAGAGAGGGTGGAGAGAGGATGGAGAGAGGATAGAGAGAGGGTAGAGAGAGGGTAGAGAGAGGATAGAGAGAGGATAGAGAGAGGATCGAAAGAGGATCGAGAGAGGATAGAGAGAGGGTATGGGACAACAGTGCAGATGGTGGGTGGGCGTCCTGAACACTGACTCACCCAAAACCTGTCTGACAAAACACACACCTTCCTCTATTCCAGAACTATGTTCTCATAGTATTATTTAGATACACAAGTAAAGACACAAACACCCTGACACAAATCCACTCATACACAAGGGTAAAAGTTTGATTTTTTTGATAGTGGGACTGTCACCAAAACTGGCTACTTTCCCATGACATTTCTTACAGAAATATTCGTGCTGCCTTCCTCTTCTTTGTTTTTCCTTGAATGTACCAGTAACTCAAGACACAAACACATACAGAAAACTCCAACATATTCTCATTGCCCTGCCATTGTAGCGACTAGGCATATCCAAACCTCAGTGCACAGTGCACACATTACAGTGGGCTTTCTCTCTGTTCTGCTGCCTACCACAGAAACACACTGTATTGAACTACTCAGTCTGCTGGTACATATTTATTAAAGTTCATGAGATTCACCCCTACAGCAATTAGTGTGTTCCAATAATCTGGCTGACGCTGGAATGACAGATTTAAGCAGCGATTACTGTTAAAGGCATTCTTAAAGGTTAGGCATCAAACAATATTCCATATGTCACATAAACACACAGCTCAATGCCAAGATAGAAAACACACAGAGAGGTGAGGAGGCTGAGGGGAAATCACATATGACATCCAATGTGCTCTTTCTGAATGAAGATAGAGAGAAAGAAGCCCAAATAAAGTTGGGTGTGTATGAAGAGGAGGACCAAAGGCATCCCACTGACTAATTGATTGTGAGGCTGCTGCAGTTACTGTCAGTGTATTAACTATGAAGAGGTTAAAGTGGAGCAGATACAGGGAGTGAGAGAGAGGGGTGTGAGAGAAAGAGAGGTGAGAGATAGAGGTGAGAGAGAGACAGAGAGAGAAGGATAGAGAAAGATAACGATAGAGATTGCGAGGAAGAGAGAAGGACAGGGAACTTACCTCAACACCGTGATGCAGAGAGAGATGGTCTAGCTAAAGGCCAACACTCAGTAACAAGGAATATGATGACGCAATTAAACAGCAACCTTTAAGATACACTGCTTTGTAAACAGAGGGAAGGAATGGAAACCAACATGGCAACCATTATAGTACAGTATAGTATGATTAACTCACATGCCAAGATCACATGCTTGGACCTGCAAAAGACATGTCTCCCCTGAGACATTAAATAAGTCACTCCTTAGCTTTTACCTCCCAGAGTGTGAGCCTCCAGCCCTGTCTCTAAATCAGTCCCATAGCCTGGCCTGGCCTGGCCTGGCCTGCTCCTCCTCTTCTCTCCAAACCTGCTGACACACGTTATTAATGTGCCTCATTTACTGTAACCTGTCTGTGGTCTATGGTCCTCAACCCATCCTCCTCTCCCTCTCCCTCCCCTTCCTCCCCCTCTCCCTTCCTCCCCAAGCAGGTGTGGCCAGGCAGGTGTGGCCAGGCAGGTGTGGCCAGCAGGGGGTCTCCTCTTTCTCTCTCTCTCTCTTTCTCTCTCTGTCTCTCTCTCTCTCTCTCTCTCTCTCTCTCTCTCTCTCTCTCTCTCTCTCTGTAGCTCTCTCACTCTCTCTCTATTTCTCTAGTTTTCTTTCACCCCCCCCACCCCCTCTCCATCCTCTGTCTGGACTTGGAGGATTTAGCATCCCACTCCACCCTCTCAGTCTGTCTACTGATACCACTGCACAGTATATTCACAGGCACAGGCACCAACAAAAATATATGCCATATGTTATTGAAGTTCTGGAATATCAGTACACAACTGATTATATAAAATATTCACATTCTCCAAAAACAGCTAGAGACCTTTGATGACCTGAAAACCCCTAGCAGAAAATGAGAGAGATCATACGAGAGGAGGCCTGGGCAAGCCTCTATGTGAGAGGTGACTGTGTGTGTGAAAGCATGTGGAGTGTAGGCCATGCATCCGGGGAGTGTAAGATTCCTGCGTGTGGCATTGCACCGGATGGAACCTCACACAAACACTGATGCCATACATCCCCCCTTCATGGCACCTGTCCACAGTGCTCCACTAGGCGGCTGAGTCATGATGTCTGGTATCCAGGCCTAGCCGGCCCTCCTGTGGCCCCTAGGGAATGGCTGAGGGGCAGAGGCCAGCCGCAGTAATTAGAGACTACAGGAGGGGGCTCCGTGGATGACTGCAGAGGATGGTGCTGCCTGCAGTGCGCCTCATCTGCAGAGCTGAGCTGCCATCTGTTGATCTCTCTCTCTCTCTCTCTCTCTCTCTCTCTCTCTCTCTCTCTCTCTCTCTCGGGACATGGGGCAAGATGGACTTAACCCTGTTCTCCCTAAGCTCCTCTCTACAACTACTCTCCTTCAGGCGCCATCACCTTAGTGTAAATACAGGGAGGAATTCCAAATCTGCGACAACTAAGAGATATGACATTATTCAGAGACATGCTAGATGATTACAGTCAGAAAATGTCAATGTGTGTTTACAGTAACTCTACAATATTTGAATGATTAAGTGCACATGCATTTGTATTTCTTGGACCCTGGTGGCTGGTGGGTGTGCCTATGGGTTAGTGTGACTAGAGGATTGGCTATGATCACCATCTCTGACTAACACTGGTGTCTGTTTTTTAATTTTTTTAACTAGGCAATTCAGTTAAGAACAAATTCTCATTTACAATGACAGCCTAGGAATAGTGGGTCAACTGCCTTGTTCAGGGGCAGAACAACAGATTTTTGCCTTGTCAGCTCAGGGATTCAATCAGCAACCTTTCGGTTACTGGCCCAACACTCTAACCACCAGGCTAACTGCCGCGACATATGGTTGGCTACCTGCCGTCTGTCAGTTCTCTTTAGTGACATTCCATAGCTGTATGCTCTTCTGAGACCCAGTGAGGGGAGACCCAGTACATTAACATCTCACCCGACTAACGTTTCTAACGTTTCCCTGTGGAACCGTGACCTGTGCTAATGAGCAGCCTTACACTCAGGCAGACTGGGACAGAAATTCAGCTCCGGCATTTTAGCTACACCAGCCCACATCACCACGCACAATGCACCTATTCCATAACATGGGGCCTTTTTCTACACATGAGATGATCCGGACAAGGAAATCCTTGTCTGTAAAACACAAACAGCAGGTATGAGCTAATATGTCACCAATATTGAAAGGGGAGACTCATGTACATGACAGAATCGGTTGTTTGGCTCTACGATGTCCACACACTTTACGGCAGCCGTCTCAAATCAAATCAAATCAAATTTTATTTCTCACATACACATGGTTAGCAGATGTTAATGCGAGTGTAGCAAAATTCTTGTGCTTCTAGTTCCAACCATGCAGTAATTCTTAACAAGTAATCTAACCTAACAATTTTACAACCACTACCTTACACACACAAGTGTAAAGGAACGAATAAGATTGTACATAAAAATATATGAATGAACGATGGCCGAACGGCATAGGCAAGATGCAGTAGATGGTATAGAGTACAATATATACATATGAGATGAGTAATGTAGGGTATGTAAACATTATATAAAGTGGCATTGTTTAAAGTGGCTGGTGAAACATTTATTACATCAATTTTTCATTATTAAAGTGGCTAGAGGTGAGTCAGTATGTTGGCAGCAGCCTCTCAATGTTAGTGGTGGCTGTTTAACAGTCTGATGGCCTTGAGATAGAAGCTGTTTTTCAGTCTCTCTGTCCCCGCTTTGATGCACCTGTACTGACCTCGCCTTCTGGATGATAGCGGGGTGAACAGGCAGTGGCTCGGGTGGTTGTTGTCCTTGATGATCTTTTTGGCCTTCCTGTGACATCGGGTGGTGTAGGTGTCCTGGAGGGCAGGTAGTTTGCCCCCGATGATGCGTTGTGCATACCTCACTACCCTCTGGAGAGCCTTACAGTTGTGGGTGGAGCAGTTGCCGTACCAGGCGGTGATACAGCCCGACAGGTTGCTCTTGATTGTGCATCTGTAGAAGTTTGTGAGTGTTTTTGGTGACAAGCCGAATTTCTTCAGCCTCCTGAGGTTGAAGAGGAGCTGCTGCACCTTCTTCACCACGCTATCTGTGTGGGTGGACCAATTCAGTTTGTCCGTGATGTGTCCCCCGAGGAACTTAAAACTTTTGACCCTCTCCACTACTGTCCCGTCAATGTGGATAGGGGGCTTCTCCCTCTGCTGTTTCCTGAAGTCCACGATCATCTCCTTTGTTTGCTGACATTGAGTGTGAGGTTGTTTTCCTGACACCACACTCCGAGAGCCCTCATCTCCTCCCTGTAGGCCATCTCATCGTTGTTGGTGATCAAGCCTACCACTGTAGTGTCATCTGCAAACTTGATGATTGAGATGGAGACGTGCATGACCACGCAGTCATGAGTGAACTGGGAGTACAGGAGAGAGCTGAGAACGCCCCCTTGTGGGGACCCAGTGTTGAGGATCAGCAGGGTGGAGATGTTGTTACCTACCCTCACCACCTGGGGGCGGCCCGTGTCAGGAAGTCCAGGACCCAGTTGCACAGGGCGGAGTCGAGACCTAGGGTCTCGAGCTTAATTACAAGTTTGGAGGGTACTATGGTGTTAAATGCTGAGCTGTAGGCGATGAACAGCATTCTTACATAGGTATTCCTTTTGTACAGATGGGTTAGGGCAGTGTACAGTGTGATTGCGATTGCGTCATCTGTGGACCTATTGGGGCGGTAAGCAAATTGGAGTGGGTCTAGGGTGTTAGGTAGGGTGGAGGTGATATGGTCCTTGACTAGTCTCTCAAAGCCGTTCATGATGACGGAGTGAGTGCTACGGGGCGATAGTCATTTAGCTCAGTTACCTTAGCTTTCTTGGGAACAGGAACAATGGTGGCCCTCTTGAAGAATGTGGGAACAACAGACTGGGATAAGGATTGATTGAATATGTCCGTAAACACACCAGCCAGCTGGTCTGCGCATGCTCTGAGGACGCAGCTGGGGATGCCGTCTGGCCTGGCAGCCTTGCGAGTACGCAAGTAAGTTAGAATAACAATGACACAGGGTTTTGTCGCGCATTCGATATGCCTTGTTTTCAGATTAGCCTTGTTAAAATCCCCAGCTACAATAAATGCAGCCTCAAGATATGTGGTCTGAACTCTCTGTCGCAGATGTCCTGATTTCAAAGGGGTCTTCTCACAAAACCGAATGTCCAGACCAAACCATTGGAGCTACAAACTAATATGTCACCAATAACAAAAGAGTAGACTCTCTAAAACGCACACAAGCTTCAGTTTCATCATGTCCGGGTGGCTGGTCTCAGACGATCCCGGCGGCGAAGAAGTCGAATGTTGAGGTCCAGGGCTGGTATAGATACACATGGTCTGTGGTTGTGAGGCCCGTTGGACTTATTGCCAAATTCTCTAAAATGACTTTGGAGGCGGCTTATGGTCGAGAAATGGACATTCAATTCTCTGGCAACAGCACTGGTGGACATTCCTACAGCCAACATGCCAATTGCACGCTCCCTCAAAACTTATCTGTGGCTTTGTGTTGTGAAAATGTATTTGATGTCCCCAGCACAAGGTGAGCCTGGGTAATGATCATGCTGTTTTATCAATTTCTTGATATGCCCCACCTGTCGGGTGAATGAATTATATTGGCAAAGCAGAAATGCTCACTAAGAGGGATGTAAACATATTTGTTGCAAGGAACATTTCTGGGATATTTTATTTCAGCTCATGAAACATGAGACCAACACTTGTTGTGTTTATATTTCTGTTCCGTATATACATTTTTGTTGACTATCCAACCCCAATAAAAGATGGCCCTTCTGGCATTTTCCAGAATTGCCATATGGCCGCACATGCCTACGCTATGCAGCATCAGCCATAATGAGAGCTAATGGGAGAGATGACAGAGAAGCTTAGAGCCACTGGGACTGGTTAAAGAGCTAGTCATGCTTTGAATTGTGGGCATTCCGTGAGATAAAGCTCCATTGCGAAAGGATGGGATGAGAGGGCATTGATCTATATGGCCATGCTGTATATGTGAATTTAATTGAGAGATAATATCTGTTTTTTTACAGGCTTGTCCTGTTTTCAACTAAATCAGCATTTATACAGTGCCTTGCGAAAGTATTCGGCCCCCTTGAACTTTGCGACCTTTTGCCACATTTCAGGCTTCAAACATAAAGATATAAAACTGTATTTTTTTGTGAAGAATCAACAACAAGTGGGACACAGTCATGAAGTGGAACGACATTTATTGGATATTTCAAACCTTTTTAACAAATCAAAAACTGAAAAATTGGGCGTGCAAATTTATTCAGCCCCTTTACTTTCAGTGCAGCAAACTCTCTCCAGAAGTTCAGTGAGGATCTCTGAATGATCCAATGTTGACCTAAATGACTAATGATGATAAATACAATCCACCTGTGTGTAATCAAGTCTCCGTATAAATGCACCTGCACTGTGATAGTCTCAGAGGTCCGTTAAAAGCGCAGAGAGCATCATGAAGAACAAGGAACACACCAGGCAGGTCCGAGATACTGTTGTGAAGAAGGTTAAAGCCGGATTTGGATACAAAAAGATTTCCCAAGCTTTAAACATCCCAAGGAGCACTGTGCAAGCGATAATATTGAAATGGAAGGAGTATCAGACCACTGCAAATCTACCAAGACCTGGCCGTCCCTCTAAACTTTCAGCTCATACAAGGAGAAGACTGATCAGAAATGCAGCCAAGAGGCCCATGATCACTCTGGATGAACTGCAGAGATCTACAGCTGAGGTGGGAGACTCTGTCCATAGGACAACAATCAGTCGTATATTGCACAAATCTGGCCTTTATGGAAGAGTGGCAAGAAGAAAGCCATTTCTTAAAGATATCCATAAAAAGTGTCGTTTAAAGTTTACCACAAGCCACCTGGGAGACACACCAAACATGTGGAAGAAGGTGCTCTGGTCAGATGAAACCAAAATTGAACTTTTTGGCAACAATGCAAAATGTTATGTTTGGCGTAAAAGCAAAACAGCTCATCACCCTGAACACACCATACCCACTGTCAAACATGGTGGTGGCAGCATCATGGTTTGGGCCTGCCTTTCTTCAGCAGGGACAGGGAAGATGGTTAAAATTGATGGGAAGATGGATGGAGCCAAATACAGGACCATTCTGGAAGAAAACCTGATGGAGTCTGCAAAAGACCTGAGACTGGGAAGGAGATTTGTCTTCCAACAAGACAATGATCCAAAACATAAAGCAAAATCTACAATGGAATGGTTCAAAAATAAACATATCCAGGTGTTAGAATGGCCAAGTCAAAGTCCAGACCTGAATCCAATCGAGAATCTGTGGAAAGAACTGAAAACTGCTGTTCACAAATGCTCTCCATCCAACCTCACTGAGCTCGAGCTGTTTTGCAAGGAGGAATGGGAAAAAATGTCAGTCTCTCGATGTGCAAAACTGATGGAGACATACCCCAAGCGACTTACAGCTGTAATCGCAGCAAAAGGTGGCGCTACAAAGTATTAACTTAAGGGGGCTGAATAATTTTGCACGCCCAATTTTTCAGTTTTTGATTTGTTAAAAAAGTTTGAAATATCCAATAAATGTCGTTCCACTTCATGATTGAGTCCCACTTGTTGTTGATTCTTCACAAAAAATACAGTTTTATATCTTTATGTTTGAAGCCTGAAATGTGGCAAAAGGTCGCAAAGTTCAAGGGGCCGAATACTTTCGCAAGGCACTGTAAACCCCCAATCCGTGGCTGGAATAAAATCTTCTTTTAACATCTCTAATAGTTCATCCTTAAAACTGTTCAATGGTTATCGTCAAAATAAATACAAAAACCATTGCATGGCTTTAGTTTCTGCTGTCAGGGAAAGTAAAACCATCCCCCACCCCCACTTCGGCCAATCAGATCACATCTCTTTGTTCCCACTCCCCGCCTACAAGCAGCAACTCAAGAGGGAGCCTCCAACACAGAAAATAGTGAAGCACTGGACAGATGAGGCTGCAGGATTGTTTTGAGAATACTGATTGAAATATGTTCAAAAATTCATCCATCCAGGACTCATCCATTAACATTGAGGAATGTATATTGTCAGTCACTGGCTTCATTAGGAAATGTGTTGATAATGTTGTACCCACAATAACAATCCAGACATACCCCAACCAAAAATCCTAGATGAATGGAGGTATCTTTACAATGCTGAAAGCCCATACTACAGCCTTCAATGTCAGCAGAACAAACCCTGATGAATTGGTGGCGCGCGATGTGTGCAAGGCAAGCAGGTACAAGCTCTGCAAATCCCTTAGGGAGGCAAAAAGACAATACAGACTCAAACTTGAATTGATGTTCGACAACACAGACATGCGTCGCATGTGGCAAGGACTACAGACTATCACAAACTACAAAGGAAATTTCAGCTGTGTGGTGTCCACCGAAATCTCCCTCCCGGACGAGCTTAGCATATTTTACGCTTGCTTCAAGGCAGACAATACAGAGCCATCCAGGAAGACTCTCGCTGCTCCGGATGACCAGGTGACACAAGGAAAACTCTCAAAAGAGTGAAAACTCACAAAGTCACCGGCCCAGATGGCATCCCTGGACCTATCCTCAGAGTGTGTGCTGACCAGCTAGCGGGTGTATTCTCTAACATCTTCAACCTGTCCCTGTCCCAGGCTGTAGCCCCCACCTGCTTTAAGGAGACCACCATTGTCACAGTGCCCCAAAAAACAAGGTGACATGACCAAATGACTATCGCGCTAACCTCGGTCAACATGAAGTGCATTGAGAGGCTGGTCACGGCCCACATCAAGGTCAGCAGGCCAGGCACACTGGACCCACTCCAATTTGCCTGCTGCTCAAACAGATCCATGGAAGATGCCATTTCCATCGCTATTCACACGTCCAGACGGGCAGACCACAGGCTGTGAGGATCGGCAACAACATCTCATCCACATTGACTATTAACACAGGGGCCCCCAAGGGGTGTGTCCTCAGTCCTCTGCTGTACTCCCTGTTCATCCCTGTTTGCTGACAACACCACGGTTTTAGGCCTGATAACCAACAACCACGAGTCAGTCTATAGAGAGCTGGTAAGTGAACTGGCGTTGTGGTGTCATGACAACAACCTCTCTCAAAGTCAGCAAAACAAAGGAGTTGCTTGTTGACTTCAAGAAGCAGAGACGGAAACATGCCCCTATCCACATCAATGGGACAGCAGTAGAGTCACACGTTTTAAGTTCCTTTGGCGTCCACATCACCGAGGACTTGTCGCTTGAACCAACAACACCACCGGTCTTGTCAAGAGGGCGCAACAGCATCTCTACTTCCTAAGGCGGCTGAAGAAATTTGGCATGCTGTCCAGGGTCCTCTCCAAATACTACCACTGCACCATCGAGAGCGTCCTGACAGGTTGCATCACGGGCCTGGTACAGGAATTGCTCCATCCATGACCGCAAGGGCTTTCAGCGGGTAGTGAAGATTGCCCAGTACATCACTGGGACAGTGCTCCCACCCATCCAGGACATCTACTCGAAATGGTTTGTGAGGTAGGCACGCAGCTTCATCAAGGGCCCCACACACCCCAGTCACAAGCTGTTTTCTCCCTTACCACCAGGCAGACGGTATCGGAGCATGAGGCCTGATACCAAAAGGTTCACGGACAGTTTGCATCTACAAACCATCAGACTGCTGAACACTTGAACTGGACTGACCACCTGCTCTGATTTTCAACACATTCACTCATACACAAACACACACACACACACACACACACACACACACACACACACACACACACACACACACACACACACACACACACACACACACACACACACACACACACACACACACACACCACAACTGCTGCTACCAGACATTTCTTATAATGCTCAATTTATACACTGCCCTCCATCCCCCTTCCCCAATACATGTGTAAATATTGGACTATAAATGGTGTCTTCCTGAATTGTATTTACGTTCAAATGTTTATTCTATTCTACCGAGCCATTTACTTTATGTTTGTATTCTTATCTTTTATTATTTCTTATTGTTGCATTGTTGAGAAGGAACTTGCAAGCAAGCATTTTGTTGGATGATGCATGTCATGCGTATCCCGTACATACCACTAATACAACTTGAAACTGTCTGCTGCAGTGAAATGACTAAAGATGACCTAAGAAGTGAGGGCTGTCGTCCCCCTCCTCCCTCTCTCCCCTCTCTCCAGTGTGTGTTGGCCCAGAGCAGGCAGGTGTGTGCAGCAAGGCTTGATGTTGCACTCTCCCCCATTAGGCCCGTCGGACCACCTGCCAGGGCCGGGGATGAGATGGCTCCCTCGTGGCCCTCCGGACTCATTACTAGCCAGCCAACAATTACTGTCTCCCCTGGATGAATGAAGTGAGCTGGATCCAGCATCACCTCCCACCACCAATACCCACCAATACCACCAATACCCTCCATTGGTTCTATAAACCAGGTGAGACCCAACCCCTTTCTGCCCCTTGCCCTTGGGGTGCCCCTGGGGTGCCCCTGGGATGGACAGGGCACAGGCTAGCGTTCTCACTCTACAAAGCGTTATGTTTGGGGCAAATCCAACACAACACATAACTGAGTACTACTCTTCATATTTTCAAGCATGGTGGTAACTGCATCATGTTATGGGTATGATTTTCATCGGCAAGGACTAGGGAGTTTTTTAGGATAAAAAGAAAAAGGAATAGAGCTAAGCATAACAAAATTCTACAGGAAAACCTAGTTCAGTCTGCTTTCCGACAGATTCTAGGAGACAAATGAACTTTTTAGTGTAACAGTACAAATTTAAACCGTCCCCTCGCCCATACCCGGGCGCGAACTAGGGACCTTCTGCACACATCAACAGTCACCCTCGAAGCATCGTTACCCATCGCTCCACAAAAGCCGCGGCCCTTGCAGAGCAAGGGGAACTACTACTTCAAGGTCTCAGAGCAAGTGACGTCACTGATTGAAACGCTATTTAGCGCCCACGCTAACTAAGCTAGCCGTTTCACATCTGTTACACTCACCCCCCTTTTGACCTTCCTCCTCTCCGCAGCAACCAGTAATCCGGGTCAACAGCATCAATGTAACAGTACAAATTTAAACCGTCCCCTCGCCCATACCCGGGCGCGAACCAGGGACCTTCTGCACACATCAACAGTCACCCTCGAAGCATCGTTACCCATCGCGCCACAAAAGCCGCGGCCCTTGCAGAGCAAGGGGAACTACTACTTCAAGGTCTCAGAGCAAGTGACGTCACTGATTGAAACGCTATTTAGCGCCCACGCTAACTAAGCTAGCCGTTTCACATCTGTTACATTAGCAGGACAATAACCTAAAACACAAAGCTAAATATACACTGGAGTTGCTTACCAAGATGACATTAAATGTTCCTGAGTGGCCTAGTTACAGTTTTGACTTAAATCAGCTTGAAAAACTTTGGCAATATTTGAAAATGGCTGTCTAGCAATGATCAACAAACAATTTGACAGATCTTGAACAATTTTAAAAAGAATAATGTGCAAATATTGTATAATTCAGGTGTGTAAAGTCCTTAGAGACTTACACTGTAACTGTAACTGTAACACTGAAATGTCCAACATTTCTAAAAACATGTTTTCACTTTGTCATTATTGGGTATTGTGTGTAGATGCGTGAGAAAAAAATTGGTTTATTTAATTTTGAATTCAGGCTGTAACACAACAAAATGTGGAATAAGTCAAGAGCTTTGATTACTATCTGAAGGCACTGTACATATATTTCAGGATGTTGTTAATCCCTGGAAATAATCAGAATTCATGTAAACATTACAGTTTTGATATCATAGTTTGTCCAAAAAAACTGTTTTTTCAGCACAACTTTGGGTATTGGGTAAATTGAGCCGCGTGACAGGTACAGTAAGTTAAGCCGCCTCCAAATTTCTGTACTGCTAGACATATTACCATTACCTATTTAAAACCATGTATATCAATTCAATTCAATTCAATTCAAAGGCTTTATTGGCATGGGAAACATGTGTTAACATTGCCAAAGCAAGTGAGGTAGACAACATACAAAGTGAATATATAAAGTGAAAAACAACATATATCTCCATTTACCAAACACAATTCAACACAATCACAATCACTTTTCTATCATTTAATAATTTTAAGTACAGTTGAAGTCGGAAGTTTACATACACAATTCCTGACATTTAGTCCTAGTAAAAATTCCCTGTCTTAGTTCAGTTAGGATCACCACTTTATTTTAAGAATGTGAAATGTCAGAATAATAGTAGAGAGAATTATTTATTTCAGCTTTAATTTCTTTCATCACATTCCCAGTGGGTCAGAAGTTTACATACACTCAATTAGTATTTGGTAGCATTGCCGTTAAATTGTTTAACTTGGGTCAAACATTTCGGGTAGCCTTCCACAAGCTTCCCACAATAAGTTGGGTTAATTTAGGCCATTCCTCATGACAGAGCTTGTGTAACTTAATCAGTGTTGTAGGCCTCCTTGCTCGCACACGCTTTTTCAGTTCTGTCCACACGTTTTCTACAGGATTGAGGTGTAGGGCTTTGTGATGGCCACTCCAATACCTCGACTTTGTTGCCCTTAAGCCATTTTGCAACAACTTTAGAAGTATGCATGTGGTCATTGTCCATTTGGAAGACCCATGTGCGACCAAGCTTTAACTGATGTCTTGAAATGTTGCTTCAATATATCCACATAATTTTCCTACCCCATGATTCCATCTATTTTGTGAAGTGCACCAGTCCCTCCTGCAGCAAAGCACCCCCACAACATGATGCTGCCACCCCTTCACGGTTGGGATGGTGTTCTTCGGCTTGCAAGCTTCCTCCTTTTTCCTCCAAACATAATGATGGTTATTCTGGCCAAAAGGTTCTATTTTTGTTTCATCAGACCAGAGGACATTTCTCCAAAAAGTACGATCTTTGTCCCCATTTTTACTTATTTATTTATTTTTATTTCACCTTTATTTAACCAGGTAGGCTAGTTGAGAACAAGTTATCATTTGCAACTGCGACCTGGCCGAGATGAAGCATAGCAATTCGACACATTCAATAACACAGTTACACATGGAATAAAGAAAACGTAGTCAGTAATACAGCAGAACAAAAGAAAAGAAAAGTATATATACAGTAAGTGCAAATGAGGTAAGATAAGGGAGTTAAGGCAATAAATAGGCCATGGTGGCGAAGTAATTACAATATAGCAATTTAAACAGAAGATGGATGTGCAAGTAGAGATACTGGGGTGCAAAGGACCAAGATAAATAAATACTGTATGGGGATGAGGTAGGTAGATAGAAGGGCTGTTTACATATGGGCTATGTACAGGTGCAGTGATCTGTGAGCTGCTCTGACAGCTGGTGTTTAAAGCTAGTGAGGGAGATATGAGTCTCCAGCTTCAGAGATTTTTGCAGTTCATCCCATGTGCAGTTGCAAACCATAGTCTGGCATTTTCATGGTGGTTTTGGAGCAGTGGCTTCTTCCTTGCTGAGGGGCCTTTCAGGTTATGTCGATATAGGACTCGTTTTACTGTGGATATAGAAACTTTTGTACCTGTTTCCTCCAGCATCTTTACAAGGTCCTTTGCTGTTGTTCTGGGATTGATTTGCACTTTTCGCACCAAAGTACGTTCATCTCTAGGAGACAGAACGTATCTTCTTCCTGAGCGGTATGACGACTGTGTGGTCCCATGGTGTTTATACTTGCGTACTATTGTTTGTACAGATGAACATGGTACCTTCAGGTATTTGGAAATTGCTCCCAAGGATGAACCAGACTTGTGGAGGTCTCCAATTTTTTTCTGTCTTGGCTGATTTCTTTAGATTTTCCCATGATGTCAAGCAAAGAGGCACTGCGTTTGAAGGTAGGCTTTGAAATACATCCACAGGTACATTTCCAATTGACTCAAATTATGTCAATTAGTCAATCAGAAGGTCTACGACAATCAGAAGCTTCTATGATGCCACGACATCATTTTCTGGAATTTTCCAAGCTGTTAAAGGCACAGTCAACTTAGTGTATGTAAACTTCTGACCCATTGGAATTGTTATACAATGAATTAGAAGTGAAATAACCTGTCTGTAAACAATTGTTGGAAAAATTACTTGAGTCATGCACAAAGTAGATGTCCTAACCGACTTGCCAAAACTATAGTTTCTTAACAAGAAATTTGTGGAGTGGTTGAAAAACAAGTTTTAATGACTCCAACCTAAGTGTATGTAAACTTCCGACTTCAACTGTATATATATATATATATATATATATATATATATATATATATATATATATATATAACTTATTAGTCTGAAAATGGATGTAGCAACTACCCCTTAAAGATTTTCAAATGTGTACGAGTTTGAGCATTTTTTATCACCATGAATTAGATTGAGCAATAAAAGCCCCACTTTTGTCCATAGGCTGGGATCCACTATGCAGCTGTTGCAAGAGCACATTTTTCACTGGCTGTCCACTGGTTTCAAAGACAATGATTGATAGGCAGCTTAAACTTCTTTAATTCAACCGTTATTGGGTACAAATACACATTTAGTTTTGTGAGCAGCCATCCACAACAACCACAATCCATATGGTGAAAATAAGTCAATGAGTGAGCAGCGGTGTGATTCACATCAATACGCTATGTAGATTTCAATAATAAGTGATACCCGTATCACCGTAGACTACACCACTGCTGTCATCCTTACCTCCAAGTGTTTATTCAAGTTGGATAATCTTTGGATGCCAACAGCAGTCGCACCATTGGAAGACATAGCTTGGACTGCAGCCCACAATAACCTATTCCTGCTCTTTTCCCACGATCCATCGAACCCATTTGGTGTGTCATCATAGTGGTCTCTGACTTGTGGTCAGACTCGCTCAGGTAAAACAAACTTAAATTTGCATCTTTTTTCAATGCTGATTTGAATGTCATTGACAAAACAGAGAAGTGTCGAAGATTCTTTTTGCATACATCCTTTCTGAATTTAAAAGTAACTCTCAAAGTAATTATCTAGTTTTTTAAAAAGTATCTGTAATCTGATAACAATATTTTTGCTAGTAACATAACGGATTACAGTTACAGTTTTTTTGTAATCCATTACATTTAACGAATTACATGTAATCCGTTACTCCCCAACCCGGCGAATACCCAAATAGTCACCCAAGCAAGACGATTAAGCACAGCCAAAGTCTTCATCCAAAACCTCTCAGGTGTTCTGTTGAAGATGTAGCAAAGAGGGAGATTCTCCAGTCACATGTCCAAATCAGTATCAAGCAAACCACTCTAGAAATCACAAGCCGTACAACAAGTCACAACGGGCCAAGACACCTTACTCCCATCACAAGAACGACATCTTACTCTGGGAGCTCTGACCAAAGCTGAAACCCAAAAGTCACTTCCTACACCCACCCATCGACATCCATTTCCTTTCAGCCAACTCCACACCAAATGGTGTTACCACTGTCCATAGGCCCTTGGACAGGAACAGGAACAGGCATCCAGTACACCGGGTCATCCTACACTCTGCTCAATGAGAAGCTATGGAAGGAGGTGAGAGGTCCACAAAACAATATGACGCCTCAGACAAAAGGTCCATTGTATCTGGCTGACAGTGAGGCTAAACAACAACTCGGATGGAGTCAGGTTGAGTTCCACCTGTGTAACCGCTCCTTTATGATTCCTTCTGTTATTCTGCCTTCCAAGACCCTTACTTTTCCTGTCGTGCTGGGAAATACCCATAGACTTCCAGTCATTGAGCCAATGCTAGATAGCATCAAGAGTCAAGTCAGAAATATTACAACACACACACGCAGGGAAAACACAAAGGGAGAACCTGTGCCCTAGCATACACATTGCCTACTGAAAGCTCAGGTTAATTTAGACATGAGAGTCCGGGCCAGGGATCATTCATTCTCAGACATTATCCCTGGTAATTAGCCAGTGGCTCCTGTTCTAGTGGGGGACACGGAGCAGCGTCTCAGGTAATCTGGAGTCATGGCCGTGGCAGAGTGGAGGTCAGGGTAGGGCACCGTGAAGGGTCTGCCTGCACCCCGTACCCAACTGGCCCGCTTCTCATCAGCATGCTGCCTGCCTGGGGGATCAGAGGGAGGGAGGGAGGTGGAGTGGGGAGCCGTCCCAGCACTCTGTTTTCTTCCAGACTCTCAATTCTGATTCTAATCTGTCAGGACCGTCCACAGGTGATCAAACAAGATGAATGCAAAGAGGAATTCTAAACTCGATAGACGTAAAAACAACAAGGGAAAATATATGTCTCAACCTTTATGCCCATCTGTCTCATTGCTATAACAATGTTCATCATCCATATGCATTTACTAAATATTGGAATAGAGTTGAGGAAACTGTGATCCTAGCTTTCACACTGTAAAATGTAACAATGAGAGAGACAGAGAGAGAGGTGAAGAACCTTTGTTCAGCTTCAGTGTTTCATATAGACATGCAGAGTGGCAGCCGTGAAATAATATACTCAACCCAGCTCGCCTAACTCTGACAGATGCACAATAAACAAACACTGTGAATATCCTGAAATGACATGGTTCTATCACTCAGAGAATGCATGGGTATTTTTGAGGGAGGACTGGAAATCATATTTCTGTACCAGTATGATCATATAATCGATATAACTTTGCTATTGTGTGACAAAATGATGATATTCTGTAGTTGGCTAATGGCTATACTGCCTGACTCCTCACAGCAGCCCACATAGCCTCTGTCAAACCTTAAATTCTTATCGTTCTTGCTCAATCATTCTCTCTCACCCCCTCTCTCTCTCGCACTCTCTTGCACTCTCTCACACTCTCTCTCTCTCACTCTCTCTCTCTCTCTCTCTCTCTCTCTCTCTGTCTCTCTCTCTCTCACACACACACAGACACGTCTGCACACGTAGAAACACGCACGGCCACTCCCGCACCCACTCAGACACATTTCAGATCCATATGGTGTCTGCCACAGCTCTTCCTTGCAACACGATGGTGGCAGGAGTACAAAAATAACATGAATTAAATTAGGACTAATAAAGAGGCTTAATATTGCAATCACGGGGACATTATTCTCATTATAAATGCCACTTGAATTTAAAAAGTGAGAGGAGTTTATCTATTAAAAGTTGATGATATTCTAATCTAAACCAAGAATGTATTGTCCAGAACATATCATCCTCATCATCCTCATCATCTCATACAGTAATTGACTGTGTAAGACATCAAAAATCCAGTTAATTTAACCCAAGGATGGGCAACTCTGATAGGGCTGGGGGCCACAGAAAAACAGAACTCATCATGAGGGGCTGCAGTGGCTCGTGGGTCTGAGTACCCTCATCCATACCCACCCAGTTTTTAATATGATAACTGATGATCAATGGGCCCCACCCCAGTCGGTAATTTGAACATGCTCACTACAAGTTTTAAATAGCTGGACACTTTTGCTGACATGGGCTAATTGTAGTTCTTGACCAGGTTTGCACACACTGCCAGCAGGGATTTTGGCCCACTCCTCCATACAGACCTTCTCCAGATCCTTCAGGTTTCGGGGCTGTCGCTGGGCAATACGGACTTTCAGCTCCCTCCAAAGATGTTCTATTGGGTTCAGGTCTGGAGACTGGCTAGGCCACTCCAGGACCTTGAGATGCTTCTTACGGAGCCACTCCTTAGTTGCCCTGTGTGTTTTGGGTCGTTGTCATGCTGGAAGACCCAGCCACGACCCATCTTCAATGCTCTTACTGAGGGAAGGAGGTTGTTGGCCAAGATCTTGCGATACATGGCCCAATCCATCCTCCCCTCAATATGGTGCAGTCGTCCTGTCCCTTTTGCAGAAAAGCATCTGCAAAGAATGATGTTTCCACCTCCGTGCTTCACAGTTGGGATGGTGTTCTTGGGGTTGTACTCATCCTTCTTCTTCCTCCAAACACGGCGAGTGGAGTTTAGACCAAAAAGCTCTATTTTTGTCTCATCAGACCACATGACCTTCTCCCATTCCTCCTCTGGATCATCCAGATGGTCATTGGCAAACTTCAGACGGGCCTGGACATGCGCTTGAGCAGGGGGACCTTGCATGCGCTGCACGATTTTAATCCATGACGGCGTAGTGTGTTACTAATGTTTTTCTTTGAGACTGTGGTCCCAGCTCTCTTCAGGCCATTGACCAGGTCCTGCCGTGTAGTTCTGGGCTGAACCTTCACCTTCCTCATAATAATTGATGCCCCACGAGGTGAGATATTGCATGGAGCCCCAGACTGAGGGTGATTGACCGTCATCTTGAACTTCTTCCATTTTCTAATAATTGCGCCAACAGTTGTTGCCTTCTCACCAAGCTGCTTGCCTATTGTCCTGTAGCCTATCCCAGCCTTGTGCAGGTCTACAATTTTATCCCTGATGTCCTTACACAGCTCTCTGGTCTTGGCCATTGTGGAGAGGTTGGAGTCTGTTTGATTGAGTGTGTTTACAGGTGTCTTTTATACAGGTAAAAAGTTCAAACAGGTGCAGTTAATACAGGTAATGAGTGGAGAACAGGAGGGCTTCTTACAGAAAAAGTAACAGGTCTGTGAGAGCCGGAATTCTTACTGGTTAGTAGATGATCAAATACTTATGTTATGCAATAAAATGCAAATGAATTACTTAAAAATCAAACAATGTGATTTTCAGGATTTTTTTTAGATTCCATCTCTCACAGTTGAAGTGTACCTATGATACATATTACAGACCTCTACATGCTTTGTAAGTAGGTAAACCTGCAAAATCGGCAGTGTATCAAATACTTGTTCTCCCCACTGTATATATGTATTTTTAATTGGTCCGCGGGCCTACAAAAGGGCATCGGCAGCGGACCGCATCCACCAATTGCCCGTCCCCGATTTAACTCATTCAGTTCCCTTTCTTTTGGCCATCCTCTGTGTAACTATCTGGATTTGAACTGCTGCTGGCACCAGACCCAGTTTCCTTTCTGACGTTAAATCTACTATGAGTGGACATGTAGTTTCCACATTTGTACAGAAATCCAGGGAGAGTCGTTGATCACTGTCATGTTTGAGCCTGTCCCCCTCAGCTCCCCTCAGCTCCTCTGTGAGTCCAGTCCCCCTGTCAGAGCCAACGGTAATGGCTGTAATAACAGCTAATCTATTCCCTGGCTCGACCAGAAACACATTCCAACACGTCCCACAACCGGCCAATCAGGGTGATTTATAGAAGCCGGATCAGGGTCTTTTACACTTTTACTCGCTCTCCTTCTCTAAGATGCTTTGTCTTGTTCTCCTGGTTGGTTATTAATGGCTTTAATTTACAGTGGAGACCTTGGTGCCTATGCAAGCCCCCCTGCCCTGTGTGCTTGTGCGACCATGTGCTTTGTCTTCTTTAACTCTGGAGCATCTTCAAGGTATCGCTTCCGTTTCCATCTCTGCACCATGGCACTGCTGCCCTCACAGGGCTCTGCTGGGCAAAATACAAACACCTTGTTCATCTGTCAGAATCATTAAGGCCGGATTTCAATCCTGTCAGCGGTAGATCGGCGTTATAGCACACTTGACATTTAAAGGTAATTTCCGAATGAATTGATATATGCAGTGTTGATCTTGAATGCGGTCGCCACGAACATTGCCTTTAAAAGGTGCATAGCCGACAAAGAACAATGGAATTGAATCCGGGCCTAACACCCTGCTTAATGCAGAGCCTCTACTCCTCTCCACAAACACACACCGACACAGCATTATATTAAAACCGCAAGGTCACTCTATGGCACATTTAGACAAACGGTTATAGATTGCTAGTATGTTGTTACTAGTTAGACACCTTGTCACTCCTGGTCTCTGTATGGATGTGGAATAGTTATGGGCATTAAGGAAACACACACATGCACACACACACACACACGCACGCATGCACGCACGCACGCACACACGCACGCACGCACGCACACACACACACACACACACACACACACACACACACACACACACACAGAACACAAACATAATGCTAGCTCACAGTGGCCTTGAGAGGAGGCTGTATTTTATTTAAGTCTGTGTGTGACAGGGGGTTTTAATTGACAAGGCTTGGATTTTCCCACCCCAGCGGAGTACAAGCAATAAAGGCAATAAAGACAGAGTGAACCATAAAGAAAGACCTTGTTTCTTTTGATCAACCTATTCCCAGGGTGCTCAACTCCGCCTGCTACAATAATACGTATAAACACACACCCGCACACCCACACATACAGAGAGAATCTAACACACATGCCCATACATCAAATCAAATCAAATTTTATTTGTCACATACACATGGTTAGCAGATGTTAATGCGAGCGTAGCGAAATGCTTGTGCTTATAGTTCCGACAATGCAGTAATAACCAACGAGTAACCTAACCTAACAATTCCAAAACTACTACCATATACACACAAGTGTAAAGGGGTAAAGAGTGATGGTACAGCACGGCATAGGCAAGATGCAGTAGATGGTATCGAGTACATTATATACATATGAGATGAGCAATGTAGGTATGTAAACAAAGTGGCATAGTTTAAAGTGGCTAGTGATACATGTATTACATAAAGATCCAGTAGATGATATAGAGTACAGTATATACATATACATATGAGATGAGTAATGTAGTGTATGTAAACATTATATTAATTAGCATTGTTTAAAGTGACTAGTGATATATTTTTACATCAATTTCCATTATTAAAGTGGCTGGAGTTGAGTCAGTGTGTTGGCAGCAGCCACTCAATGTTAGTGGTGACTGTTTAACAGTCTGATGGCCTTGAGATAGAAGCAGTTTTTCAGTCTCTCGGTCCCTGCTTTGATGCACTTGTACTGACCTCGCCTTCTGGATGATAGCGGGGTGAACAGGCAGTGGCTCGGGTGGTTGTTATCCTTGATGATCTTTAAGGCCTTCCTGTGACATCGGGTGGTGTAGGTGTCCTGGGGGGCAGGTAGTTTGCTCCCGGTGATGCGTTGTGGAGAACTCATTACCCTCTGGAGAGCTTTACGGTTGTGGGCAGAGCAGCTGCCGTACCAGGCGGTGATACAGCCCGACAGGATGCTCTCGATTATGCATCTGTAGAAGTTTGTGAGTGCTTTTATTGGCAAGCCGAGTTGCACAGGGCGGAGTTGCACAGGGCGGGGTCGAGACCCACAGTCTCGAGCTTGATGACGAGTTTGGAGGGTACTATGGTGTTAAATGCTGAGCTGTAGTCGATGAACAGCATTCTCACATAGGCATTCCTCTTGTCCAGATGGGTTAGGGCAGTGTGCAGTGTGGTTGCGATTGAGTTGTCTGTGGACCTATTTGGGCAGTAAGCAAATTGGAGTGGGTCTAAGGTGTCAGGTAGGATGGAGGTGATATGGTCCTTGACTGAATATGTCCGTAAACACACCAGCCAGCTGGTCTGCGCATGCTCTGAGGACGCAGCCTTGCGAGGGTTAACACGTTTAAATGTTTTACTCAAGTCAGCTGCAGTGAAATTGCAGAATTGCAAATTGGAGTGGGTATAGGGTTTCTGGGATAATGGTGTTGATGTTAGCCATTACCAACCTTTCAATGTGCTTCATGTCTACGGACATGAGTGCTACAGGTCTGTAGCCTTTGTTTTCTTGGGCACAGGGACTATGCTGGTCTGCTTGAAACATGTTGGTATTACAGACTCAATCAGGGACATGTTGAAAATGTCAGTGAAGACACCTGCCAGTTGGTCAGCACATGCCCAGAGCACACGTCCTGGTAATCTGTCTGGCCCCGCAGCCTTGTGTATGTTGACCTGTTTAAAGGTCTTACTCATGTTGGCTATGGAGAGCGTGATCGCACATTCGTCCGGAACAGCTGATGCTCTCATGCATGTTTCAGTGTTGCTTGCCTCAAAGCGAGCAGAAGTGATTCAGCTCGTCTTGTAGGCTTGTGTCACTTGGCAGCTCTCGGCTGTGCTTCCCTTTGTAGTATGCAATGGTTTGGAAGCCCTGCCACATAAGATGAGCGTCGAGCCGGTGTAGTATGATTCAATCTCAGCCCTGTATTGACGCTTTGCCTGTTTGATGGTTCATCGCAGGGCATAGCAGGACTTCTTGTAAGCTTCCGGGTTAGAGTCCCGCACCTTGAAAGCGACAGCTCTACCCTTTAGCTCAGTGCCAATGTTGCTTGTAATCCATGGCTTCTGGTTGGGGTATGTACGTACAGTCACTGTGGGGACGACGTCCTCAATGCACTTATTGATAAAGCCAATGACTGATGTGGTGTCTTCTTTAATGCCATCGGAAGAATCCCGGAACATGTTTCAGTCTGTGATAGCAAAACAGTCCTGTAGTTTAGCATCTATTTCATCTGACCACTTTTTTTATAGAACGAGTCACTGGTGCTGCCTGCTTTAATTTTTGCTTGTAAGCAGGAATCAGGAGGATAGAGTTGTGATCGGATATACCAAATGGAGGGTGAGGAAGAGCTTTGGCCTGCAATATATCACAATGCACTCTACTTCAGGCGAGCAAAATCTAGAGACTTTCTTAGATTTCGTGCACCAGCTGTTGTTTACAAATATGCCGAGACTGTCCACCTCGTCTTACCGGAGAGTGCTGTTCTATCTTGCCGGTGCAGCGTATATTCTGCTAGCTGAATATCCATGTCGTCATTCAGCCACGATTCTGTGAAACATAGGATATTACAGTTTTTGATGTCCCGTTAGTAGGATATTCGTGATCGTACCACGTCTACTTTATTGTCCAATGATTGCACGTTGGCGAATAGGATTGACAGTAACGGCAGCTTTCCCACCCGCCTTTTCCGGGTCCTGACCAGGCATCCGGCTTTTTGTCCTCTGTACCTGCGTCGCTTCCTCTTGCAAATAAACGGGATGTTGGCCCTGTCGGGTGTTTGGAGAATGTCTTGTGCGTCTTGCTTGTTGAAGAAAAAATCTTAGTCTAATCCGTGGTGAGTGATCACTGTCCTGATATCCAGAAGCTCTTTTTGCAGTAAGATACAGTTGCAGAAACATTATGTACAAAATAAGTTACAAATAATGCGGGAAAAAACTGTCACATGAGTTGACGCTGGAGAGACGAAGCAGGTACGGGGAGTAAACATTTAATAAATAACTGAAATAACACGAGACAGGAACAGCGTCAAGAACTACGACTAAATACAAAAACAATCAATGCAGAAGTGGGGAACAGAGCTGGGGAAATGACAAATATAGGGGAGGAAATAACAGGTGATAAGTGAGTCCAGGTGAGCCCAATAACGCTGATGCGAGTGACGAGGGAGTGCAGGTGTGAGTGATGGATGGCAGGAGCATGTGATGCAGGGTAATCTGGCGCCCTCAAGCGCCAGGGGAAGAGAAGAGCGGGAGCAGACGTGACAAAAACACATGATATCACAATTGGTTGGGCGCCTGTAAAACGGCTGCCATTTCTTCCGGCGCCATTTTAGTGGTGAATGTAAATGAGATATATCTGTATTTCATTTTCATTACATTTGAAAAAATGTCAAAAATATGTTTCACTTTATCATTATGGGTGTAGATGGGTGATGGGTGAGAGAAAAAATAAATGTAATCATTTTTGAATTCAGGCTGTAACAACAACAAAATGTGAAATAAGTAAAAGGGATGTGAATACTATGTTGTTCTCTGTGATAGGGAGCTGGCTGCATTATGGCAGTAACAAGGTCAGTGTGCTTCACCCTTGAGAGAACTAGCACATAGTGGACACCCAGGGATGAACCGTCTGGTAGTCTAACACCTTCTTGACCCATCAAAGTGAGTGATAGGACAGATTAGACACCTAATGTCTTCAAGATCCTCTGCTGGAAGGAACAGTACAACAACAGGTAGACAGACGCTTTAAAGGAGCACAGAAACACAAACTAACAACACAGGGAAAACAACAATTGACGTATATCAGTGTATGGTATCTGGGAATCTGGGAAAAGAGGATGGTGTATTTAGTAAGGTGGTCTCTTAATACACATTCAATAAATATGTGAAGAGAGGTGACACTTGAGGATCAAAAGGAGCTAGAGTTTCTCCCTATTTTCCCTGCTGGCGATCACAGTGGTTCTGCCAACAGCCCACCTCCCCCAGACGGTCCTTACCCACCCACCACTCATCCCACCTCAGAAGCAAATGAAAGTATTGAGCTGCTGCTTGTGTTTTCCGCAGATACAACGTCTCAGAACGTCTCATTCTCTGTGCCGACCCAATTACTTCACACGCTCTCCCCTTCACGTTTGATACCAGGCCGTACGTCAAACCTTCACACATATCTCCTCTGCCTCCTGCCTGACAGGGAAGGGAAAGACGCCAAACACACACCATGCAACACACAGACCAGCCAGTAGAACAACAACCACTATGGAACAGCATTAATATTTCACTAATATGACAGTTGCACATGATGTGAAGGCATCACTTTTAATGAGGGCAGACAAAGCATATGTGCTGGAGAGAGATGGAGCCGAGTTGGATCTACCGGATAACTTTTATGTTGTTGGAGAGAAAGTGTGTGTTTGTGTGTTTGTGCACATGCGTACAAGATCATATTGATTGACGTGTACAGTCTGTATATGCAAATGTCTCTAAATATCAAATGTCAGATGCTCTTACTCAGACTAAGAGCTCAATGTCAAGGCTTCACAATCAATTTGACATTGCAGAAGTTTATCTTCACAACTTACTGTTAACTGACTCCCCTGGTTCTCCCTATAC
Source organism: Oncorhynchus mykiss (assembly GCF_013265735.2). Classification (NCBI taxonomy): domain Eukaryota; kingdom Metazoa; phylum Chordata; class Actinopteri; order Salmoniformes; family Salmonidae; genus Oncorhynchus; species Oncorhynchus mykiss. The sequence goes on along the minus strand of NC_048565.1, from coordinate 27,059,077 downwards.
CAAGCACAGTGCGTCCCCATGACTTTCAGTGTTTCTGCTCATCATTCTCTCTCTCTCTCTCTCTCTCTCTCTCTCTCTCTCTCTCTCTCTCTCTATCTCTCTCTCTCTCTCTCTCTCTCTCTCTCTCCTGTGAGGCTTGTCCCTGCAGCTGGGGCTAAGCGATACAAAGTCCTTTCTCTCTAACCACTCAGAGCTCCACATCTCCTCACTTATGGAACAGATCTATTCATTTTACAGGACATAACCATGGCCCTTTCCTGCATATGGTCTCCCTTCACCCAGTGACTCAGGCTGTCCACCTTGTGCCCTGTGAGGGTGTATATAGAGACAGAACAGGGAGACTAGAGGACAGACACAGGGCCCAAATTAGAGTCCATGGTTCTCCTAAATGTCAGGTGTGCGTGTGTGTGTGCGTGTGTGTGTGTGTGTGTGTGTGTGTGTGTGTGTGTGTGTGTGTGTGTGTGTGTGTGTGTGTGTGTGTGTGTGTGTGTGTGTGTGGCTTGGCGTGTGTAGCTCCTCACCTGACTCCATGGGGTCTCAGGCTAGACAGACCTGGGTCCTCAGAGCCCCATCTCTCTCTCTCTCTCTCTCTCTCTCTCTCTCTCTCTCACTCACCACCCTCAGCACAGCCGCCTAATTAGGGCCAGGACATGATATTTTTATAACATTCAGTGTTATGTGGAGCAGACAGAGGGAGGACGGCAGCACATTTCACCTCACACTCCGTCCATAAGTGAGTCCTATGAAGGGCCTGTACATGGAAGGCTGTGGCCCACTGCTGGATGACGTATGCACATACCATACACAGCACAAACCATACACAGCAAAGACCATACACAGCACAGACCATACACACACACATTTAGCACACCCTTTCCAGTTGGAGTCAGTGCAGGGGAGTGGGAAACATTAAAGAGTTGCATTCATTGTGGCTAAGAATTGCGGCTGACAGTTGGGGGGGGGGGGGGGGGGGGATTGTGCTTCATCTTAATCTGTGAGCCCCGGCAGGAGGCGCTGGGGCAGAATTTCCCCGGAGAGAAAGATATAGCATCCCTGTCACGGAGCCAGGGTCGCAGAAAAATTCCCCCTATCCATCAGGCCATTGTTTTAAACAGAGACTGGAACATGACTTGGATCTGTTAACTGCTTAGCTGAATCACTCTAAACAGGGGTACAACCATGCTGTGAATAACCATGCTGCTAAAGACAGAGACATTGTCCCAGAAAAACAGTAATCTGGTCTGGTGACCCAGGATGAACCCCAAGAGGAAATGAGGTGGCTGTTGTCTAAATGTAGCTTACATAACACTGAATATCTGTCTACTAAATATTTTTTAAAGGCTGGTTTTATATCACATTCTCTGATAAAACAATTATTATGTTATACATCAACAGGAAGATGTGTTGAACATTTAAATCTTCCCAGTGTTGACAGAGAGGAGGGAGGAGTGGAGCTCTCCCACCAAATTGAAATTCAATTCAAATCTCATTCCTTTATTTGCTACCTACATATTTTAAGGGCCTGACTGATTCTCTATGTTCGAAGTGTGTTTGAGTGTGTGAGTGTGCTAGCTCTCGAGTGTGTGTGTGTGTGTGTGTCTGTGGGTAGGTGGGGTGGTGGCTGGATAGGATGACAGATATTGATTACTACCAGTATAAGCTTCAAATCAATAAATGTACATGTACGTACAAGTGTTCCTTTAACCCCTAGGTTAAAGTCCATTACCCTCTCAATCATAACATAACAGCTCCTCCCTGTGTCTTATAGTCCAGTTGTGGTTCCTGTATAGCTCAGCCATCATGTGACTATGATAGGGCTAGTAACTATAGCAGCACTACCCTCTGGCCCCTCTGACACACACAGTCATTAGGACCTGCGCTCCTAGCCCCACATAGCAGGTCATGTTTAATCGCCATAGTAATGTCAGTAAGCTGATGGGGTGATTACCACTGCCCTCCAGTAGGGCACCAGGCTAGATGACTACACCCCTCTCCAACCCCTTGTCCCCCATTTCCCCCCTGCCCCCCCTGCCTGCCCATGAGGAGCTTCAGGCAGCACTCAGCCGTGACGACTGAGCTTGTATACCCCCCTCCTCCTTCCTCCTCCCCCCTCCTGGCTCCTGGAGGAGGCGCCCAACGAGCGATGACAGGACGGCTGACATATGTTAGTTTAGCCTCTCATCTCCCAGAGTGACATTTCGCCCGAGAGTCTGAGATGGAACAGCTAGGCTCCAGTGGGCCGCAGCCAACCTCTACAATCACACTCTGTAGCAGTGATGGAGTACTGGCATTTGGACCGCATTGATCAATGACACAGCCAGTACAACAAAAAGGATAAAAATGCATTGTGATATTTTGTCAGGTTAGAGAGGGGAGGGGTAGAGGAGTGTGGAGATGGGGGTTGGGGAAATGGGGGGGATGAGGATAGGGGTTGGTCACTGCCTCTGTTCTATTTAAAGAGCACAATGTGAAAACCTGTTGAGAGATTGAGACTGATGGAGGGAGAGGCAGGAAGTCAAAGAGGAAAAGGGAAAAGGGAGGGAGGATGAGAAACAGGACTCTCCCGCAGACTGGGAAATGTTCCGGGTGGCCTCTAGGAATAGTATCAAAATACAGTACCAGTCAAAAGTTTGGATACACCTACTCATTCAAGGGGTTTTCTTTATTTGTACAAATGTTCTACATTGTAGAATAAGAGTGAAGACATTCTAACTATGAAACAACACACATAGAATCATGTAGTAACCAAAAAGGTGTTAAACAAATCAAAAAATATTTTATATTTGAGATTCTTCAAAGTAGCCACCCTTTGCCTTGATGATAGCTTTACACACTTTTGGCATTCTCTGAACCAGCTTTCAATTAACAGGTGTACCTTGTTAAAAGTTAATTTGTGGAATTTCTTTCCTTCTTAATGTGTTTGAGCCAATCAGTTGTGTTGTGACAAGGTAGGGGCGGTATACAGAAGATAGCCCTATTTGGTAAAAGACCAAGTTCATATTATGGCAAGAATACGACAGTCCATCATTACTTTAAGACATGAAGGTCACTCAATACGGACCATTTCAAGAACTTTTAAAGCTTCTTCAAGTGCAGTCACAAAAACAAGCAAGCGCTATGATGAAACTGGTTCTCATGAGGACCACCACATGAAAAAAAGACCCAGAGTTACCTCTCCTGGAGAGGATAAATTCATGAGTTAACTGCACCTCAGATTGCAGCCCAAATAAATGCTTCACAGAGTTCAAGAAACAGACACATCTCAACATCAACTGTTCAGAGGAGACTGTGTGAATCAGGCCTTCATGATCTAAACCACTACTAGACACCAATAACAAGAAGATACTTGCTTGGGCCAAGAAACACGAGCAATGGACATTAGACCAGTGGAAATCTGTCCTTTGGTCAGATTTTTAGTTCCAACTGCCGTGTCTTTGTAGCTGCAGAGTAGGTGAACGGAAGATCTCCGCATGTGTGGTTCCCACTGTGAAGCATGGAGGAGGAGGTATGATTGTGTCGGGGTGATTTGCTGGTGACCCCGTCTGTGATTTATTTAGAATTCAAGGCACAATTATCCGGCATGGCTACCACAGCATTCTGTAGCGATGCGCCATCCCATCTGGTTTGCGCTTAGTGGGACTATGATTTGTTTTTCAACAGGACAATAACCCAAAACACCCCTCCAGGCTGTGTAAGGGCTATTTGACCAAGAAAGAGAGTGATGGAGTGCTGCATCAGATGACCTGGCCTCCACAATCACCCAACCTCAACCCAGTTGAGATGGTTTGGGATGAGTTGGACCGCAGAGTGAAGGAAAAACAGCCAACCATTCCCAAGCATATGTGGGAACTCCTTCAAGAATGTTGGAAAAGCATTCCTCATGAAGCTGGTTGAGAAAATACCAAGATTCTGTAAAGCTGTCATCAAGGCAAGCAAAGGGTGACTACTTTGAAGAATCGAAAATGATTATATATGTGTTATTTTATAGTTTTGATGTCTTCACTATTATTCTACAATGTACAAAATAGTAAAAATAAAGAAAAACCCTTGAATGAGTAGGTGTTCTAAAACTTTTGACCAGTAATGTACAGTATATATAAATATATAAATAACATTGCTCCTTCTGTAATTTCTTAATTTCTTTCTTTTAACTTTTTGGATTATAGGTGTAATGTTTTGTATTGCTAGGTATTATTACTGCGCTGTTGGAGCTAGAAACACAAGCATTATGCTTCACCATCGTTAACATCTGCATATCTGTGTACGCAACCAAGATCCATATTAACATTCACTCTGTTGGTAATGATTAAAAATGTTATCATAACTCTATAATTAGCCTCATATAATCTTCAGGACAGCACCACCTGACTCACTTTCTCCCTAAAACAGATTTTTACAATATTTCTCCCGAAATTCTGACCTAGTTAAAACAAAGACATTAGCGATGCTGAGTGTGGAAGTAAGATTCAGTATATGATCCATCTCCTTTCTGTGTTGTTATGGTAATTAATTATGTCAATGTGAACACAAGTGTGTGATGTGCCCTTCTGTTGTCCAGAGTGCAGGTGTATGAATAGAACATATTTTTCTATATATTGTGTTCCTTTATTTAATGGCATACGTGGATATTTGTGTGTGTGTGTGTGTGTGTGTGTTTGTGTGTGTGTGTGTGTCTGAAGGTGGAGACCTGGCTCATTCTCTCAGAGTGCTTGAACTTTCCTCATTAATCTCCTCTAGAGAGAAAACGAGCTCTGTTAATCACCGGCCTAGTAGGAAACCTAAGTCCACTGCCAACACACACATATCATACTTCATTCTATAGCTACATGACTATATTTTTTGTTGTTATCTGTTGTGGCCTAGTACTGTCTTTTTGCTAGCTAGGGCCATCTACTTTAAAGTGCTGCCTGTCTTCCCAGTGGCTGACTTGGTGTGTGAACTGCTTATCATTTGCAGTTAGTTGTTGACACATCAACCAGGATAAAGGGGCAGGGCAATTTGTGACTTGTTTAAATAATCAGTGGCTATGTTGGGGGGGAGTTGTTCACCTCTCCTACACAATCAGCAATTAGTACAGGGAGGGGTTCTCTCCACCTCTGCTAGGTAATTAGCAATTCATGTTAGTTCTTCAGTCTCCCCTTGTTTCTCAGCAGCGGTCGGGTCAGCAGCAGTTTTGTTCCAAAACTAAGATTGTCGCTGAAACAAAGAATGTTCTACCAAGTTGTTCTGCAGAGTTGTTCAAGGAAGCAGTATCTTAACTAGTTACAGATTTCATTTTGCTCTTTTCTATCTTTGTCAACTTTGTGTCTTTTCTATACCCGTTAGCATCTCTCCCTGTAGGCTTTACAGATGCTCCCCACCCCTTGGCTGGAAACCTACTAATTAGTGTACCCTGAGCGCACAACCCATGTGGAATTCTGGGTCTCTGGCAGCGTTTGCAACTGCCAATCTAAGGTCAAGAACGCCGGGTTCATCTCAGCCTATGCTGACCTTCACATCCCTTGATTTTTTTTGGCCCTGATGGAGAAATGAATCACCCCAGAGAACACTTCTATTCTAGCTGCTCTTTCTTCATCTGACTATGTTTTCTCTTATAGGCCAAGAGCATCTGGTCGTCACGGGGGTGGAGAATAGAGATTTTCTCTTCTCTCCTTCTCACCTGTCCATCTCCTCATTTGAATTCCATGCTTGTCCACTCAAGCTTAACATTATTGTCATCTATCACCCACCATATATACAGTACCAGTAAAACGTTTGAAGTAAGGGTTTTTATTTATTTTTACTGTTTTCTACATTGTAGAATAATAGTGAAGACATAAATACTATGAAACAGATATGGAATCATGTAGTACCCAAAAAGGTGCTAAACAAATCAATTATATTTGAGATTCTTCAAAGTAGCCACCCTTTACCTTGACGACAGCTTTGTACACTCTTTGTGTTATCTCAAATCAAATTTTATTGGTCACATACACATGGTTAGCAGATGTTAATGCGAGTGTAGCGAAATGCTTGTGCTTCTAGTTTCGACAATGCAGCAATATCTAACATGTAATCTAACAAATGAACAACAACTACCTAATACGCACAAATGTAAAGGGATGAATAAGAATATGTACATATAAATATAGGGATGAGCGATGGTCGTGCGGCATAGGCAAGATGCAGTGGATGGTATAGAATACAGTATATAAATACAGTTGAAGTCAGAAGTTTACATACTTCTTAGCCAATACATTTTAAACTCAGTTTTTCACACTTTCTGACATTTAATTGTCAGCGCCGTGTGTATAGGTGGCAGGGAAGTCAGGCGCAGGAGAGTCAAAATGGAGTGTTAATGGAGTCTTTTAATAAATGTCCACAGAACATGCTACATAACACTAAAACGTACAGACATGAAAAAACATGGGTACGAGGACCCGTCACGCACCAACACAACAACTAAACAACACTGACAATAAAACAATCTCTGACAAAGACATGAGGGGAAACAGAGGGTTAAATACACAACAGGTAATGAATGGGATTGAAAACAGGTGTGTGGGAAGACAAGACAAAACCAATGGAAAATGAAAAATGGATCAATGATGGCTAGAAGACCGGTGACGTCGAATGCCGAGCACCGCCCGAACAAGGAGAGGCAACGACTTCGGCAGAAGTCGTGACATTAATCCAAGTAAAAATTCCCTTTCTTAGGTCTGTTAGGATCACCACTTTATTTGAAGAATGTGAAATGTCAGAATAATAGTAGAGATAATTATTTACAGCCCCACTAGCCTTTTATTTCTTTCATCACATTCCCAGTGGGTCAAAAGTGTACATACACTCAATTAGTATTTGGTAGCATTGCCTTTAAATTGTTTAACTTAGGTCAAATGTTTCGGGGAGCATTCCACAATAATCTTCCCACAATAAGTTGGGTGAATTTTGGCCCATTCCTCATGACAGAGCTGGTGTAACTGAGTCAGGTTTGTAGGCCTCCTTGCTCGCACATGCTTTTTCAGTTCTGCCAACACATTTTCTACAGGATTGAGGGTCAGGGCTTTGTGATGGCCACTCCAATTCTTTGAATTCGGTGTCCTTAAGTCATTTTGCCACAACTTTGGAAGTATGCTTGGGGTCATTGTCCATTTGGAAGACCCATTTGTGACCAAGCTTTAACTTCCTGACTGAATGTCTTGAGATGTTGCTTCAACATATCCACATACTTTTCCTTCCTCATGATGCCTTTTATTTTGTGAAGTGCACCAGTCCCTCCTGCAGCAAAGCACCCCCACAACATGATGCTGCCACCCCCGTGCTTCAAGTTGGGATGGTGTTCTTTAGCTTGCAAGCCTCCCCCTTTTTCCTCCAAACATAACGAAGGTCATTATGGCCAAACAGTTCTATTTTTGTTTCTTCAGACCAGAGGACATTTCTCCAAAAAGTACGATCTTTGTACCCATGTGCAATTGCAAACCATAGTCTGGCATTTTTATGGCAGTTTTGGAGCAGTGGCTTCTTCCTTGCTGAGTGGCCTTTCAGGTTATGTCGATATAGGACTCGTTTCACTGTGGATATAGATACTTTTGTACCTGTTTCCTCCAGCATCTTCACAAGGTCCTTTGCTGTTGTTCTAGGATTGATTTGCACTTTTCGCACCAAAGTACGTTCATCTCCTTCCTGAGCGGTATGACGGCTGCGTGGTCCCATGGTGTTTATACTTGCCTACTCTTTCTCCCAAGGATGAGCCAGACTTGAGGAGGTAAAAAAAAAATATTGGCTGATTTCTTTAGATTTTCCCATGATGTCAAGCAAAGAGGCACAGAGTTTGAAGTTATGCCTTGAAATACATCCACAGGTACACCTCCAATTGACTCAAATGATGTCAATTAGTCAATCAGAAGCTTCTAAAGCCACGACATCATTTTCTGGAATTTTCCAAGCTGTTTAAAGGCACAGTCAACTTAGTGTATGTAAACTTCTGACCTACTGGAATTGTGATAGAGTGAATTATAAGTGAAATAATCTGTCTGTTAACAGTTGTTGGAAAAAGTACTTGTGTCATGCACAAAGTAGATGTCCTAACCGACTTGGCATAACTATAGTTTGTTAACAAGAAATTTGTGGAGTGGTTGAAAAATGAGTTTTAATGACTCCAACCTAAGTGTATGTAAACTTCCGACTTCAATTGTATGAGATGAGTAATGTAGGATTTGTAAACATTACTAAATTGGCGTTATATAAAGAGACTAGTGATACTTTTATGGCCAGAGATTTGAGTCTGTGTGTTGGCAGCAGCCTCTATGTTAGTGACGGCTGTCTAACAGTCAGATGGCCTTAATTATGATAGAAGCTGTTTTTCAATCTCTCGGTCCCAGCTTTGAGGCACCTATACTGACCTCGCCTTCTGGATGATAACAGGGTGAACAGGCAATGGTTCGGATGGTTGTTGTCCTTGATGATCTTTTTTGCCTGATCCTTGACTAGCCCACAGGCTTTGGTAGCGGGCCGTGTCAGTGGCACTGTATTGTCCTCAAAGCGAGCAAAGAAGTTCTTTAATTTGTCTGGTAGCAAGACGTCAATGTCCGCGACAGGGGTGTTTTTTTTTGTAATCTGTGATTGACTGTAGACCCTGCCACATACATTTCGTGTTTGAGCTGTTGAATTGTGAATCTACCTTGTCTCTATACTGACACTTTGCTTGTTTGATTGCCTTGCGGAGGGAATAGCTGCACTGTTTGTATTTTTGGTCATGTTTCCAGTCGCCTTGCCATGATTAAAAGCGGTGGTTCGCATTTTCAGTTTTGCGCGAATGCTGCCATCAATCCACGGTTTCTGGTTAGGAAAGATTTGAATTGTCACAGTTGGTATGACATCATCGATGCACTTGATAATAAACTTGCTCATCGAGTCAGCGTATACATCAATGTTATTGTCTGAGGCTACTTGCTCTGCCACCTTTCACCGCAGATGCGGAAGTGCGAAATCGGATTGATGCGGTGTATTGAGACGCCTCCAATGCATAAAGGTGGGGGTGGCTGGTAGCCTAGTGGTTAGAGTGTTGGATTAGTAACCGAAAGGTTGCAAGATCAATTCCTCCGAGCTGACAAGGTAAAAATCTGTCGTTCTGCCCCTGAACAAGGTGGGTAACCCACTGTTCCTAGGCCTTCATTGAAAATTAGAATTTGTTCTTAACTGACTTTCCTTGTTAAATAAAGGTAATAAAAACATCTCTAGTGCAAACTGACAGATTTTGATGGTAAATTTTGTATTATGCTAATTCGATTTCCGCGGGGGCGTGGACATCTACTCTAGGGGTTTAACTGTCATAGAGTAAAGAAGGATTTTATGTTACAGTACACATGCTATTCTAAACCACACAGATTGATATATGACTCTAGTGCCCTAAAGCCCATTTTAGCATGGGTAGCGCCACTGAGGACTTCAACCGTTTTGAAGTAGTCAGCTGGGTGTGACTTCTGAAGGAAGGATTACATAATTCCATCCAGGTCATCAGGAGGGGTCAGCCAGTTATACTTGTGAGCAAACATTCCATAACTATTCAAACAACATACTCCAGGTGGCAGCATGCACCCTTTCAGTTTGTTTTCCAACTCATAGAAGTAGTAGAAGAATGGACTGCTTCAAAATGGAGATGGTCTCAATGGCGCTGCCCGTGCACACACAGATGCCATAGTGGGACAGATACAGTGAAGAGTCCTCTATCATTCTCTATGTTACACACACACACACACACACACACACACACACACACACACACACACACACACACACACACACACACACACACACACACACACACACAAAGACACAGCGAGGGATTTTATAAATGGTATGTGAGTTGTTGGGCATGACAAAGAGATGCCCCCGCCAGTCCTCACCTCCACCCACAGATTAAGTGATTTTGTATGAATGCTATCTCCACAGTTTGTTTCAGAGTCTTGGCTTTCTTTCACAAAAATGCCCTTGAAAATGGAAGAAATCAAAAGAAAACCATTGAGGTGTAGCAAGTGTGTGAGCTTACCGATCAACCATGTTCAACTTCCATTGTTACCTTGAACCACAAAATGAAGCAACAGTGAAGGTGTGGAATTATAGGAAAAATATATCAGCTTTTAGTCAACATGTTGCCCACATTTCCTTGCCGCAAATGTAGAATTTGGCGATTGATACTCATATTCAGAGCACCCTTCATCACTACATGTATTTAAGCTTGCACGTGCATGCAGACACACCTTTCTTAACCCCGGCACAAGGTCTGAATATGGGTTGTGAGGAGACGACTGTGAGGAAACTGAGGAATCAATGCAAATCACAGTCAATGCGTGCAAGTAGGTCTGTGTGTGAGTCTGGCTCTTTCCCTGTTTGTATGCTCTTCTCTTTGCATTCTGTTTGAAAAGAGGGTGAGTGCGTAGGCGCAAAGCATACTGCTACTCTCCATATAAAACAGAGCTACGGCATAGTCAGTCTACAAACCATCCCAATACTACAGATTAATTTCAATGTAGTAACATAAACTACACTGAGTTTACAAACCATCAGGAACACCTGCTGTTTCTGTGACATAGATTGACATTGATGTCACTTCAGTCAGTGGAGATGAAGGGGAGGAGATGGGATAAAGAAAGTTTTTTAAGCCTTGAGACAATTTAGACATGGATTGTGTGTGTGCCATTCAGAGGGTGAATGGGCAAGACAAAATATCTAAGTGCCTTTCAATGGGATATGTTAGTAGGTGCCAGGCAAACCGGTTTGAGTGGTGTCAAGAACTGCAACGCTGCTGGGTTTTTCACACTCAACAGTTTTCAGTGTGTGTCAGGAATGGTCCACCACCTAAAGGATATCCAGCCAACTTGACACAACTTGTGGGAAGCATTGGAGTCAGCACGTTCATAATATTTTTCACACTCAGCATATAAGAGTACATGTTTCACTTCTCTATCACCTAGCATGGGATATAGGAATGGCAGCTGTCTGTTCTCTGCCTGTGGCATTTGGGAACAGCAGTCTGAAGGAACAGTGGTAGGAAAAGTACTCAATTGTCATAAACTCAGCAAAAAAAGAAAAGTCCTCTCACTGTCAACTGCATTTATTTTCAGCAAACTTAACATGTGTATATATTTGTATGAACATAACAATTTTCAACAACTGTGACATAAACTGAGCAAGTTCCACAGACATGTGACTAACAGAAATGGAATAATGTGTCCCTGAACAAAGGGGGGGGGGGGGGGGGGGGGGGGGGGGGGGGGGGGGGGGGAACAAAATCAAAAGGAAAAGTCAGTATCCGGTGCATTAAGTACTGCAGTGCATCTCCTCCTCATGGACTACACCAAATTTGCCAGTTCTTGCTTTGAGATGTTACCCCACTCTTCTACCCAGGCACCTGCACAGGTGGCACCTGCACACCTGCCAAGGCACCCTTACCCTACGATCCAACAGGTCCCTGACGTGCTCAATGGTATTGAGATCCGGGCTCATCGCTGGCCATGGCAGAACACTGACATTCCTTTCTTGAAGGAAATCACGCACAGAACGAGCAGTATGGCTGGTGGCATTGTCATGTTGGAGGGTCCTGTCAGGATGAGCCTGCAGGAAGTGCACAGTGTTGAGATTGCCTGCAATGACAACAAGCTCAGTCTGATGATGCTGTGACACACCACCCCAGACCATGAAGGACCCTCCACCTCTAAATCGATCCCGCTCCAGAGTACAGGCCTCGGAGAAATGCTCATTCCTTTGACGATAAACGCGAATCTGACCATCACCCCTGGTGAGACAAAACCGTGACTCGTCAGTGAAGAGCACTTTTTGCCAGTCCTGTCTGGTCCAGCGACGGTGGGTTTGTGCCCATAGGCGACGTTGTTGCTGGTGATGTCTGGTGAGGTCCTGCCTTACAACAGGGCTGCAAGCCCTCAGTCCAGCCGCTCTCAGCCTATTGCGGACAGTCTGAGCACTGATGGAGGGATTGTGCGTTCCTGGTGTAACTCGGGCAGTTGTTGTTGCCATCATGTACCTGTCCCGCAATTGTGATGTTCGGATGTACCGATCCTGTGCAGATGTTGTTACACGTGGTCTGTTCACGCAGATGAGCAGGGACCCTGGGCATCTTTCTTTTGGTGTTTTTCCAGAGTCAGTAAAAAGGCCTCTTTAGTGTCCTAAGTTTTCATAACTGTGACCTTAATTGCCTACCGTCTGTAAGCTTTTAGTGTCTTAACGACCGTTCCACAGGTGCATGTTCATGAATTGTTTATGGTTCATTGAACATGCATGGAAAACACTGTTTAAACCCTTTACAATGAAGATCTGTGAAGTTATTTGGATTTTTACGAATTATCTTTGAAAGACCAGGTCCCGAAAAGGGACGTTTCTTTTCTTGCTGTGTTTACATTTGTAAAAGTAAAGATGCCTTAATAGAAATTGATTCAAGTAAAAGTCACACAATACAATACTACTTGAGCAGAAGTAAAAAATAATCTGGTCTTAAATGTATTTATGCACAGTGGTGGAAAAAGTATTAAATTGTCATAATTGAGTAAAAGTAAATGCTTTAAATAAAATTCCTTAAATTAAGCAAACCAGATGGCATGATTTAAAAAAAATATACACAACCGGTCAAAAGTTTTAGAACACCTACTGATTCAAGTTTTTTTTTCATTTTTACTATTTTCTTCATTGTAGCCACCCTTTGCCTTGTTGACAGCTTTGCACACTCTTGGCATTCTCTGAACCAGCTTCATGAGGTAGTCACCTGGAATGCATTTCAATTTTGAATTTATTATTTTATTTATTTAACCTTTATTTGACTAGGCAAGTCAGTTAAGAACAAATTATTATTTACAATGATGGCCTTACAAAAAGCCTCCTGCGGGGACGGTGGCTGGGATTAAAAATATATATATATATATTTTTTTAAATATAGGACACAATACATAAAGAGAGACCTAAGACAACAACATAGCATGGCAGCAACACATGACAACACAGCATGGTAACAACATGACGACAACATGGTAGCAGCACAAAACATGACACAAACATTATTGGGCACAGACAACAGCACAAAGGGCAAGAAGGTAGACAACGAGACATCACGCAAAGCATCCACAACAGTCAATAAGAGTGTCCATGATTGAGTCTTCGAATGAAGAGATTGAGATAAAACTGTCCAGTTTGAGTCATCGTTGCAGCTCGTTCCAGACGCTAGCTGCAGCGAACTGAAAAGACAAGAATCCCAGGGATGTGTGTGCTTTGGGGACCTTTAACAGAATGTGACTGGCAGAACGAGTGTTGTATGTGGAGGATGAGGGTTGCAGTAGATATCTCAGATAGGGGGGAGTGAAACCAAGGCTGTTGAGTCTGCCGATAAGAATGCAGTGATTGACAGAGTCGAAAGCCTTGGCTAGGTCAATGAAGAAGGCTGCACAGTACTGTCTTTTATCGATGGCGGTTATGATATCGTTTAGGACTTTGAGTGTGGCTGAGGTGCACCCATGACCAGCTCGGAAACCAAATTGCATAGTGGAGAAGGTACGGTGGGATTCGAAATGGTCTGTGATCTTTTTGTTATCTTGCCTTTTGAAGATTTTAGAAAGGCAGGGCAGGATGAATATAGGTCTGTACCATTTTGGGTCTAGAGTGTCTCCCCCTTTGAAGAGGGAGATGACTGCGGCAGCTTTTCAATCTTTTGGGATCTCAGACAATATGAAAGAGGTTGAACAGGCAAGTAATAGGGGTTGCAAAAATTTCGGCGGATCATTTTAGAAAGAGAGGGTTCAGATTGTCTAGCCCAGCTGATTTGTAGGGATCCAGATTTTGCAGCTCTATCAGAATATCAGCTGTCTGGATTTGGGCAAGTTTTTGCGGGGGGTGCAGAACTGTTGGTAGGGGTAGCCAGGTGGATATTTATCAGTGGTGACAGTGTTTCCTAGCCTCAGTGCAGTGGGCAGCTGGGAGGAGGTGCTCTTATTCTCCATGAACTTACAGTGTCCCAAAACTTTTTGTAATTAGTGCTACATGATGCACATTTCTGTTTGAAGAAGCTAGGCTTAGCTTTCCTAACTGACTGTGTATGTTGGTTCCTGACTTCCCTGAAAGGTTGCATATCGCGAGGGCTATTCAATGCTAATGCAGAACGCCACCAGATGTTTTTGTGCTGGTCAAGGGCAGTCAGGTCTGGAGTGAACCAAGGGCTCTATCTGTTCTTAGCTCTACATTTTATGAACGGGGCATGCTTATTTATGATGTTGATGAAAGCACTTTTAAAGAGCAACAAGTCATCCTCTTCTGACGGGATGAGGTCAATATCCTTCCAGGATACCCGGGCCAGGTCGATTGAAAAGGCCTTCTTGCTGAAGTGTTTAAGGGAGCGTTTGGCAGTGATAATGGGTGGTTGTTTGACAGCGGACTCATTCTAGATGCAGACAATGAGACAGTGATCGCTGAGATCCTCGTTGAAGACAGCAGAGGTGTATTTAGAGGGTAAGTTGGTCAGGATGATGTCTATGAGGGTGCCCATGGTTATGGATTTAGGGTTGTACCTGTTTGGTTCCTTAATAATTTGTGTGTGATTTAGGGCATCTAGCTTAGATTGTAGGACTGCCGGGGTGTTAAGCATATCCCAGTTTAGGTCACCTAACAGTACTCTGAAGATAGATGGGGGGCAATCAATTCACATATGGTGTCCAAGGTACAGCTGGGGGCGGAGGGGGGTCTTATAACAAGCGGCAATGGTGAGAGACTTATTTCTGGAAAGGTGGATTTTTAAAAGTAGAAGCTCGAATTGTTTGGGCACAGACCTGGATAGCATGACAGAACTCTGCAGGCTATCTCTGCAGTAGATTTCAACTCCGCCTCCTTTGGCAGTTCTATCTTGTTGGGAAATGTTGTAGTTAGGGATGGAAATTAAAAAAATATTGGTGGCCTTCCTAAACCAGGATTCAGACACGGTTAGGACATCAGGGTTGTGCTATAGCAGTGTGCTATAGCAGTGAATAAAACAAACTTAGGGAGGAAGCTTCTGATGTAAACATGCGTGAAACCAAGGCTTTTACGATAACGAAGTCAACAAATGAGAGCGCTTTGGGAATAGGTGTGGTGCTGGGGCTACAGGGCCTAGGGTAACCTCTACATCACCAGAGGAACAGAGGAGGAGGCTGGTAACTTTCTGGTAACTTTCTGAGTTACGAGCCTCAGAAAGTATGTCTAAAGGCTATAAGTACTGGGTGTCCAGTGGGTTGGGAACAGAGAATAAAAGGAGCAGATTTCTGGGCGTGGTAGAATAGATTCAGGATATAATGTACAGACAAGGGTATGGTAGGATGTGCGTACAGTGGGGCTAAACCTAGGCATTGAGTGACGATGAGAGCGGTTGCGTCTCTGGAGGCACCAGTTAAGCCAGGTGAGGTCTCTGCATGTGTGGAGAGTGCAACAAAGAGCTATCTAAAGCATTTAGGGCGGGGCTATGGGCTCTACAGTGAAATAAAACAATAATAACTAACCTAAGCACTAGTAGACAAGGCATATTGACATTAGGGAGAGGCATGTGTAGCCGAGTGATCATAGAGTCCAATGAGCAGCAATATAGGTGAGTCAGAGAGCAGTTTAGTAGTCAGTACTACGCTAGGCAAGCTGGAGACACGGCGATTCAGACAGCTATCGAGCTTTGGCCAGCAGAAGGGTCTTCGGCGACGTCGCAATGGAAAAGCCTGTTGAAACCACCTTGGACGATTACGTCGGCAGACCAGTCATGATGGATTGACGGGGCTCCGTGTCGGCAATAAAGGGTCCAGGCCAATTGGCAAAAGAGGTATTGTAGCCCAATAATTAGTTGGTAGACCTCTTCGGCTATCCGGGAGATGGGCCTAGCTCGAGGCTAGCTCAAGGCTAACTGGTGCTTGCTTCGGGACAGAGGTGTTCGCCAGGAGTAGCCATTCGGATTGCAGCTAGCTAGCTGAGATGATCCAGTGTAATGGACCAGAGCTTGCGGTAGGAATCCTAAAATGTGGTAGAGAAAAAGCAGTACGATATGCTCTGGGTTGATACCGCGCTGTGCAGACTGGCAGGTATTGACCGAGATGAGGCTGGCTGGTGTCTGACTTAACGGTGCAGACCGCTAGCAGTGGCTAACTGACTATTAGCTAGTAGCTAGTTAGCTGACTAGTTTCTGATGGGGAACCGGTTCTAAAGTAGATCAATACCACATTGGTGAGGCGGGTTGCAGGAGAGTATATTCAGTCCGTAGATGGAAAGTGAGATTAAAATATATACAGAAAAAACGGAGGAAAACTATTATTTACACGTATAAGACAAAACACACTTCCGACTGCTACGCCATCTTGGATACGAATTAACAGGTGTACCTTGTTTAAAGTGAATTTGTGTAATTTCTTTCCATCTTAATGCGTTTGAGCCAATCAGTTGTGTTGTGACAAGGTAGGGGTGGTAAACAGAAGATAGCCCTATTTGGTAAAAAACCAAGTCCATATTATGGCAGGAACAGCTCAAATAAGCAAAGAGAAACGACAGTCCGTCATTACTTTAAGACATGAAGGTCAGTCAATCTGGAAAATTTCAAGAACGTTTCTTCAAGTGCAGTCACAAAAACCATCAAGCACCATGATGGAACTGGCTCTCATAAGGACCACCACATGAATGGAAGACCCGGAGTTACCTCTGCTGCAGAGGATAAGTTCATTACATGCTGACCACACCACTCCTGTGTGCGAGTGTTGCAAAATAAATAAAAACCCTTGAATGAGTAGGTGTTCTGAAACTTTTGACCGGTAGTTTATAGATTTACCAACAAGCAGGGGCACACCAATACTCAGATGTAATTTACAAACGCAGTATTTGTGTTTAGTGAGTCCTCCAGATCAGAAGCAGTAGGAGTGACAATGCGTTATGTTGATAGGTTTGTGAATCTGACCATAATTCTGTCCTGAACATTTGAAAAGTCATTTTTGGTGTCAGGGAAAATGTATGGGAGTAAAAAGTTCATATTTTCTTTAGAAATGTAGTGGAGTAAAAGTTGTCTAAAATATAAATAGTAACGTACAGATACCGCAAAAAATGTACTTAAGTACGTCACACCGCTGAGGGAGAGATGTTAGCCACGCTCCCTCCCTTTCTCCTTTTCTCTCTTTGTCTTCCTGCTTCTCTGTCAGTCTCAATCTCTCGACAGGTTTTGAAAATAGAATAGAGGCAGTGACATCTGTCTATTTCCTTACACATGCAAAAACACATCTTCCTTTCTCACTCTCTTACTGACACTCACTTGCGAGCCAACAAATTGTAAATCAGTAATTATGAAGAAACAATCAATATAAATCTAGCACATCAATGAAAAATCTTTAGCATTCTAATCAGAAACACATTCTAATGGCAGCATCTTGAATTTGCACCTCATACTACTACATACTACATAAGACATACTACTAGCAGTTATTCCCTAATGGACTTGCAAAGGCAATTGGTATTAAAAGGGAGAGCTGGAGCCCTTTGCAGTGACAGTGATAGAGGAGATGTGATGGGAGGCGGGTGTTGTGTTGTGTGCGCTGGGGCCAGAGCCCTGCTTGACAGGCCGCTGGCTTCAATAATAGATACTATGCTCTGGACCAGACCTCATTACTTCTTAAAATGCTGAATAAATAGTCATAATACCTCTGCTATATCAGCTCTTTTGAAAACCTTGGAAACATTTGAATTGAGAAAAAAAAGCAGAATAGATTCAGGAATGGAACAATCTGAATCTGTTTTAAAGGAATTATTTGGCGATGCTATTAGCCAGGTAACCTTTGGGATGACAAGTGAGTTCATCAGTGTGCTCTTTATAAATGTATAAAAACAAATCTGGAGCTGAACACAGACGTCGCCAATAAGGGAGAGAGAAACAGGAGGAAGATAGATAAACAGATCGAAGGGGATTGGAGGGAAATAGAAAAAGACACATCAAGATACAGAGAGATGGGGAGGGGGGAAAGACACACTGGATAGAAATAAATACAGCATCAGAGGCAAAATGGAGAAATTGAAGGAGAGGAGCAAGAAGGGAAGGGCGGAGCAATACTGAACCCGCAGTAAGGACTCGCATGTCTTTATTAGATTTTTACAGCGATGTTTTGTGAGAACAAAAGGGTGTGTAGCGGATGTGTGTGGGCCCTGATTCCTGAAGGTTACAGGGAGTCAGGGAGGCTGGGGCTGAGTGTGTGGCTCGCACACTCCTGCTGCACACAAAGGAGAAACAAACACTAAAGGGAACACGCAGCTCTGTTTACAGAGGGGGTCTTTTCATCGAACCCAAGGCTCAACCTTCAGCAAACACAAGAGCCTGCCCAAAGCGAGAGAGTAGGAGAGAAAGCTGCCTGTACACCCTTTTTCCACCCTCCTCTCACTACTCTCTCTACTGCTTTTTCTATATTTTTCTCTCATTCTTCTTCTGTGTGATGAGAGAAGGTCGTTTGGAAGCTTGGCCAAATGTCTCCTACTATTGTTGTTGAGGATGGTTATGAGGAAGCTCCTGCCTGTATGTAATGGTATTAGCAGTGGAGAGTAGTGGTCATGGGGATGAATAGTTTTTGGGGTCAGAGGGTATGCAATGCTAGACTTCAGAGGGGATTGCTTTTTCCTCATAGTGAACCAGTCCATCAGATTTCCAATCGACCTGCATCTTCCACAATGCTTGGATCCTCTATAAACATGTATGCATTAATATCAACTAGATCTATGATTGGCTAAAGTAATCAGATGTGTCTGAAGAATCTATTAATAATAGTGGTCATGTTCCAGGTATGTCTTTGACTAGCTCTGGTCTGTCTGTGTGTATAACCAAACAGCTCTGGTCTGTCTGTGTGTATAACCAAACAGCTCTGGTCTGTCTGTGTGTATAACCAAACAGCTCTGGTCTGTCTGTGTGTATAACCAAACAGCTCTGGTCTGTCTGTGTGTATAACCAAACAGCTCTGGTCTGTCTGTGTGTATAACCAAACAGCTCTGGTCAGTCTGTGTGTATAACCAAACAGCTCTGGTCTGTCTGTGTGTATAACCAAACAGCTCTGGTCTGTTGTCTGTGTATAACCAAACATCTCTGGTCTGACTGTCTGTGTGTATAATCAGTGACAACCAAGCAACAGAATCTCAAAGGGTCACCTGGGATGGTCTCACACGAGTCCCAAGCTGTTGCCATGGACATGGGCGCTCTTTGGGGTCAGCAGAGTCTTCTTACTCTGGGTCTTTTGTCTTGTTCTCTGACCTCCAGATATCACCTCAACACACACCACACTGAGCAAACAATCACCTCTCCTCCATGAGAAATGCCAGAGTAGAAAATCATATTACTCTATCATGGTTTTTGGTTTTCATTAAATGAAACAACTATAATCGGTCTCTATACATACAGTTTTGAGTTTTTCCGTTACACTGTCTATCCTTTTTTTACTCTCAGCATTGGAATTCATGTGGAGTTCAATATGTGGAGTATCTCAATTGAATATACTGTACATGATAGTGCTATTTCTTCCCCGGGCTGTCTGATCCGTCCACAGGATGAAGCTATAAGGCGACATGTATCCTCACAGCTGGGGAGCCCACATCAAACACCAGGCAAGAGGGTTGTGTTACACTAAGTAGGGATTGATCGGTGAGGGGCGTAGGGGTTTTGAGAGAGGAAGGGGGGACTGTGATCCTCACACAGCCCAGAACACCAACACACCATCCCTCTCTCCTCTCATCACTGATCCATCCCTCGCTCCTCATCAGTGTGTGCTCTCTCCACTCCTTCTCTAATATCCCGTCTCAGTGTGTGTCCGCAGCTACCATGGACACATCACATCACAGCTGCACACACCTCCTCCTCCCGGCCCGGAGATAGAATCCCACAAACATATACAGCCGTCAGCCCCCCACAGAGAACATGCTCCTCAAACCACTCAAAGAGGACATGCTCCTCAAACCACTCCACAGAGGACCTGCTCCTCAAACCACTTCACAGAGAACCTGCTCCCAAAACCACTCCACAGAGGACCTGTTCCTTAAACCACTCCACAGAGGACCTGCTCCTCAAACCACTTCACAGAGGACCTGCTCCTCAAACCACTCCACAGAGAACCTGTTCCTACAACCACTCCACAGAGAACCTGCTCCTCAAACCACTCCACAG
Organism: Oncorhynchus mykiss; assembly: GCF_013265735.2. Taxonomy (NCBI): domain Eukaryota; kingdom Metazoa; phylum Chordata; class Actinopteri; order Salmoniformes; family Salmonidae; genus Oncorhynchus; species Oncorhynchus mykiss. Next base: position 27,038,919 of record NC_048565.1, on the reverse strand, counting down.
CGGACCTGCTCCTCAAACCACTCCACAAAGGACCTGCTCCTCAAACCACTCCACAGAGGACCTGCTCCTCAAACCAATCCACAAAGAACCTGCTCCTCAAACCACTCCACAGAGAACCTGCTCCTCAAACCACTCCACAGAGGACCTGCTCCTCAAACCTCTCCACAGAGGACCCGCTCCTCAAACCACTCCACAGAGAACCTACTCCTCAAACCACTCCACAGAGGACCTGCTCCTCAAGCCACTCCACACAGAACCTGCTCCTCAAACCACACCACAGAGGATCTGCTCCTCAAACCATTACACAGAGGACCTGCTCCTCAAACCATTCCGCAGTGGACCTCTTCCTCAAACCACTCCACAGAGGACCTGCTCCTCAAACCAATCCACAGAGGACCTGCTCCTCAAACCACTCCACACAGAACCTGCTCCTCAAACCACCCCACAGAGGACCTGCTCCTCAAACCACTCCACAGAGAACCTGCTCCTCAAACCACCCCACAGAGGACCTGCTCCTCAAACCACTCCAGAGAGGACCTGAAAACAGGACCAGGAGAAAAAAAAGAGAAATAACTATATGAGGCTTAATACCATGTAATAACTATGGCCTCCTCCTCAGTCCACCCTAGAGGCCAGGTCTGGTTAACCAGGTCTCAGAAACAGGAAGCAGAGCCACACAGCCAATCAATGGACTTGGAAAACAAAAACAAAGTAAGGAATGTTACATGGAGCCTTATGTGGGTCATAGAGCAAATTAGTTTACACCCAGCTGCACTCTGCTACCCCAATTTAGGGCCCTATTCAATCCATATCACAGAAGTTTAGGGTTACAGTATGATTAACATTTAAAGGCAACGTTCCCACGTTAGAGGAGACTGCATTGACGGTAAACACTGCATATGTCGGTTCAATCGGAAATGACCTTTTACATTTCTAAAGCTAAATCTGTAATGCTTCAGTAAGCGTTATGCGTTATGTAAAATGTTTCTACTACACTTCTTGTGCTGAACATTAAGAAAGCTACACAGGATATTCTATATCCAGACTGACTGTCAAATTGATGGAGATCTTATATCCCACAACCATGATTATGAGAATTTACAATAGATGACTAAGTGTTTTTAAAAATACAGTATGAGACAGGCTTTTGGCTGTATGGGGCTCTACCAGGTCTGGACATGAGCTGAACCAGACTGATGCTGCTTCTGCCTCTCATTTTAATAAAACCCTGACTGCAGCTCTTCATTTCTGGGCCGGCCTCACTGCCCTTGCTGAGGAGCTTCCACACACCCAAGCCTGCCAATCATATGCCAGTGTTTATGCAGATTCCGCTATGGAAAACAGGATGCATCCGGAATTCAACCCTGCCTATAGCTGATGACCTGGTCTCCAATGATGGAATATTCCGGAGTTCCCTGTCTTCTGAGCATCATTAAAGGCAGACCTGTGAGGCGCTGTGCAAGGTTGAAGTGTGTGGAGGGTAAAATGGCGTGGATGAGCTTATTGTATAAGCACAGAGACATTAACTATACAGTCTTACTTCAAAACCTAAACCTTGAACTAGCTCAGTTCTCTGACAAGATGACGCCTGGATCATCTCAAGGTGAACCCTCCCTATCTTCACCCACAGAGCCACAGAGCACCTACATGGTGCAAACTGAACCCAGTAGGAAGATCTCACAGACATCTAGAGATGCACAGATGAGCACAGTCACTGTGTGGCAAGCAGCCTAAACAATACAGCAATGTGACATTGTATTTAATATTACAAATTCACATTCAAACTGTTTGTCAGACATCAAGCAGTCAACGATGAGTCAGATTGTCGACTGAATGTTTTATACTTCAACAATTAGTGCTCTCTCTCTCTCTCTCTCTCTCTCTCTCTCTCTCTCTCTCTCTCTCTATCCTCTTCTCTCACTCACACAGACACAGCTGGTGCTAATTACCATGGGCCAGTGAAGCGTCAAGGGTGCAGCGTGTTTCAGAGTGATGCTTGTTTCAGAGATACAGGTAGGTAGGGACAGAACAGACAAGCATGTGTAATGAGTTCACAATGAATGAAGCAAGAGGAGCAGCAACACAGAGAGCACCCCTCGGAGGAGGGGTTGGAGAGAAATACGCAGCAGATTAACTTCTCACTGTCACAGAGGGAGAGAGAGGGAACGATGTCTGAGGAGAGGTGGAGAGCTGGATGGATGGAGGGAACCAGGATTATGAGGGATGGCTCATGCCAGTGACGTTGGAGATGTTTGATAGAGACAGCAGGCAGCAGCTGTGATGGTCTGTGGTGGTTCTACCTGCTGATCTCGCTCAACCATGTAGACAAGGTTTACCATTGCATTTGGCAAAACCAGAGCTCATTTGTGCAATGAGAAGGCTGGGGCAGGAAGAAGCATTAAACACTATGTCATATGTAACACAAGCTTCAGAGAACGCCATCCCTCGCCATAACTGCAGCAACAGAGATATGACATGGCTGGCCATTTGAATGACATAGGAGGCTATAATTGTACCATTTCAAAATGCGTTATTAGGTCGTAAGCCACTAGATTTTGGCCTAGTCATATGCAAATGAGGTTAACATTGCCCACAGTCTTACAGGGCTGATCTCTCTGCATGCTGTCTGTCTGTCAGCCGCTCCATCACTGGTCCCTGACAGCAGGACATCAGAGTGTTCTGACAGCTGCCCCGCTCTCCCTGCATGCTAAACCAGCCTGAGACACAAGCACGTACGTACATACGCACGCACACGCATCTCCTGTCTGCCTTACTGCTGCTCTGCCCCGCTGTGTGTGTGTGTGTGTGTGTGTGTGTGTGTGTGTGTGTGGGTGTGTGTGTGTGTGTGTGTGTGTGTGTGTGTGTGTGTGTGTGTGTGTGTGTGTGTGTGTGTGTGTGTGTGTGTGTGTGTGTGTGTGTGTGTGTGTGTGTGTGGACAGATGCATTACACAGTGTGTGTGTGTACTCCTGAACCCCAGTCCACCCCTGTGGAATGACCATGATGAGCAGATCTATGAGAGATCTCCTCTATCTGCCCTACTAGCTGATTAGCCTTCAATAACACACAGAGAGGTGATGGAGAAAGAGAACGAGAGTGAAAAGGAGTAGTGAGTGTGCAAGAAAGAGAAAGAAAGGAAGAGACAGAGACCGAGACAAACACACGAGTCAAAGAGAGCAATAGATATACAGCTCTTTCTCACTCACTCACTCACTCACTCACTCACTCACTCACTCACTCACTCACTCACTCACGCATGCACGCACGCATGCACGCACGCATGCACGCGTGCGCACACACACACACACGCACCCATGCACATACAAACCCATGCATGCAAAAACGCACATGCACGCATACACACACACACACAGACATACACACAAAGACTGTGAACCTGTTATGGCAGGGGAGGGCAGATTTAACCCCTTGACGTGTACAATCACATATTTGTGATCATTGTTGAGTAGCAACAGAACGTATGACGCAACAAACACGTCTACACAGCATCGTTGCCTGATAAGCATCTGAACAATGTTTTGTACTGATGCAAAATAAAGGGCAAAATAAATAAGTAAAGATAAATGCGAACTTCATCATCCAAACATCACACGGAACACATCCACAGCCAAACTTATTTCATAATCCAGTCTAAATTACAGGTTGCACTGACAAAAAACGAAATATATGTAACCGACCTAACAGACAGATTTGTTTACAATGTACCACATCACTGGTACAAGGGAGAAATGTAATATTGTTTAGAAAAGAGATACGTGTCAGCTAAGCTAACAGCAGCTAAATTCTTTATGATGGCAAACCATGTTCGTTTCAGTTTGACAAGCGAAAACTTCCTAATCCCAGAATGCCATTCACTATAAAATAAACAAAGTCAAAGATGGCTGCGCTCATTGCACCGAAAAAGATCAACTTAGTTTGGCCACTTTTCAGCATATTACACTTCTATGATGTGCTTGTTACAGTGTATACAAGAACCCAAGCACATGATTTGACAAGTCATTTACAGTTTTTGACAGATCACAAAGCAAATAAAATGTTATCACCTCACAGATGATCAACTCAAATACAAGCCTACTGCCTAGCCTAGTCGTAGCGTGAAAGCAAACAGGGTTGCCAGATTGTGGGGGGTTTGTAGTCAGAAATAATTCAAAAGACACTCGCAAATCTGAGCTATCTTTTTTGCAGGTGCATGGTAACAGTTGAATAAAATGAGAAAAAAAGAAAGAACCCGCACACTGCTCTTGATAGTATCACTGCTCTATCGAGCTCTGACGAAGAGGGAGTACAATATAGCTGATTACACTCACACACCATTCAATCTGATCATCCATACAAACTACCTCACTTTGTTGCTTACATGACTTGATCCACCCTGTTCTCACTCTCCTCCGCCCAGATCAGGCTAAAACCTATCCATCCATAATACATTTGCCGATTAGTGAAATTTCGTCCTCGCTTGTCAACGAGGCAGGCATCTGTAGGCTACATGTCCAGTGGGGATAATACGTTGACATTATGATAAAATGTAGGCACCACTGTAGCCCAGTTTTTCCAGGGGAGAATAAATTAAATGTATTTCCTAAGGTTCTTTACAATGTTGAGAAAATGATTCAGCTTGTCCTTTACCAATAAGCGGTAGTAGCAGGTAGCCTAGGGGTTAGAGCTTTGGGCCAGTAATAGAAAGGTTGCTGGATCGAATCCCTGAGCTGACAAGGTAAAAATCTGTTCTGCCCCTGAACAAAGCAGTTAACCCACTCTTCCCCGGTAGGCCGTCATTGTAAATAAGAATTTGTTCTTAACTGACTTGCCTGGTTAAATAAAATAATATTTGTGATCAAACACATCAATCCTTGAATTCAATAGAAATATGATGTTTTGTCTATTAAAGCACCTGAAAGTATTCTCTTGAAGAGTTATGTATCAACAGAATTGGTTACCAATCTGAACAAAGTCTGAAAGTACACTGTTCTCCCTCTCAGGAAAGTGACCACAAAATTCCTGTAGATTTTCCCTGCAGGATTTCTATTGGATTTTTCCAACTCATCAGATTGACATGATCCACATGAATGACCTATTTGAGGTTAAAAATGGATGAAAGGTGACAAGTTTGCATCCCGAAAGTAGCACTTTTCACAGGTGCTCTTTTTGTCTCATCATGTTAATGTGACACTTCAAAGGGGCTCAGAGCGGTGGAAAGGCCAGAGCAAAATGACGCCTGACCTCTAGCAGCAGAGAAGGCAGTGGGTGATTAAGATGAACCAGATGGGGAACAGGAAGAGGATGTAACATACTCACGTGTGTGTGCGTGTGGTGTGTGGTGTGTTTGTGTGTGTGAGAGAGGGATGGTTAATTTGCATTGTTAAGTGCATGCTCTGCCCTCTCTCTTGGCCCCGTGCTCCCCACTCTCCCTGTCTGTGAGCATGTACAGGTACTCCAGCCTGTAGGTGGTCTGTCTCAGGAGACTGGCCACCATTCTGCCTTCACTAAAGCTTCAGGTGCGTGTGTACCCCTGGGATTTGTTTCACCTGCCTACCTGTCAATCAATTTACCCATTCAACTATTTACCTTTTACCTATCTATCATCCTTCCACCGATTTGCGGTATGCAGACTTTCATGCACTCACGCATGTACACACACATGCACACGCACATGCACACACACATGCACACACACACACTATATAGATTAATCTGAACAATGGGGTGCTCAGATTTGCAGTAAATTATGATGGATTTAGTCTGCTCAGTCTGAAACGGGGCTGGGTGCGTGTTCCTCATATTGGTCTTGGAGAACAGGTAAGCCTCAGCGTTTCCCGCCGAGCTTTAGCTGCCCTCCTCTTTATCAGGGCTAAACTTCCCCAGGGGCACAGCTCAACCATCCTGCCGGCTCCCCAGCCTCACTGAGCCTCATCTCTTCAGATCTCCTTTCATTAGGGCTTCATTCCCCATCACACTTCACATCACACTGCCGATACCAACTGTCTAACAGGGAAACAGTAGCTGGGGGGGGGGGGGGGGATGAGACAGAGAGAGAGAGAGAAAGAGAGAGAGAGAGAGAGAGAGAGAGAGAGAGAGAAAGAGAGAGAGAGAGAGAGAGAGAGAGAGAGAGATAGAGATAGAGAGAATTGAGGCAGAACAGAGAGAGAGAGAGAGAGAGAGAGAGAGAGAGAGAATTGAGACAGCATGAAGAGAGAGAGAATTGAGACAGAATGGAGAGAGAGATAATTGAGACTGAATAGAGATAGATTATTAAGAGAGAGAGAAAGAGAGAGAGAGTATTGAGAGAGAGAGAGAGAGAGAGAGAGAGAGAGAGAGAGAGAGAGGGAGAGAATTGAGACAGAATGGAAAGAGAGAGAACTGAGACAGAATGGAGAGATAGATAATTGAGACTGAATAGAGAGAGAGTATTGAGAGAGAAACAGAGAGAGATCGAGAAAGAGAGAGAGAGAGATTATTGAGAGAGTATTTAGAGAGAGAGAGAGAGAGAGAGTATTGAGAGAGAGTATTGAGAGAGAGAGAATTGAGACAGAATCGGGAGAGAGAGAATTGAGAGAATGGAGAGAGAGAGAGAGAGAGGGGGGAATTGAGACAGAATGGAGAGAGAGAGAATTGAGACAGAATGGAGAGAGAGTATTGAGAGAGAGAGAGAAATGGCAATAGGGCAATATGTACATTGGCAATATGTACGTTGTTACGTCATGCCAATAAAGCAAATTGAATTGAATTAAGAGAGAGAATTGAGACAGAACGGAAGAGAGAGAGAGAGAGAGAGAGAGAGAGAGAGAGAGAGAGAGAGAGAGAGAGAGCATTGAAACAGAACAGCGAGAGAGAGAGAATTGAGACAGAATCGGGAGAGAGAGAGAGAGAGAGAGAGAGAGAGAGAGAGAGAGAGAGAGAGAATTGAGAGGATGGGGAGAGAGAGATAATTGAGACTGAATAGAGAGAGAGAAAGAGAGAGAGATTATTGAGAGAGAGAGAGAGAGAGAGAGAGAGCATTGAGAAAGAATGGGGGGAGAGAGAGAGAATTGAGACAGAATGGAGAGAGAGAGAATTGAGACAGAATGAGAGAGGGTATTGAGAGAGTGAGAGAGAGAGAGAGAGAGAGAGAGAGAGAGAGCATTGAGATGTAACAGCGAGAGAGAGAGAATTGAGACAGAATCGGGAGAGAGAAAGAGAGCGAGAGAGAGAGAGAGAGAGAGAGAGAGAGAGAGAGAATTGAGACAGAATGGAGAGAGAGAGAATTGAGACAGAATGGAGAGAGAGATAATTGAGACTGAATAGAGAGAGAAAAAGAGAGAGAGAGAGATTATTGAGCGAGAGTATTGAGAGAAAGAGTGAGAGCATTGAGAAAGAATGGGGGGAGAGAGAGAATTGAGACAGAATGGAGAGAGAGTGAGAGAATTGAGACAGAATGGAGAGAGAGAGGGAGAGCGAGAGAGAGAGAATTGAGACAGAATGAGAGAGGGTATAGAGAGAGAGAAAGAGAGAGACAGAGAGAGAGAGAGAGAGAGACTTTTGACTTTTGGTCTTTCTTTATTGAAACATTCTCAATTCATTTAAAACTCACCCCCCCCCCCCCTCCCCTAAAATAAAAAATAAAAATATATCCTCTACCACATGATACAAATCACCATACACAAAAACCCTCTCCTACAACCGTATATCCAAAACATCTTCCCCAGCAATACAGACAGCCCCCCCAACACACCATATCTCCTCAAACATCTCCACACATTTGATCATTTTATAGAACTCAAACTCAACCCTAAGGCGCGCAGAGACCATCCCATTAAACAGTAGTAAAGGGTCTGTTATACCCCCACCTTTAACCCTGTTCCTCCTTGTTAGCCAAATAGCTAACTTTGCCTGAGCAAACAGAAAATTCAACAAAACACATTTTTCTTTCTCCTTACTCGAATACCTGTATCCCATTATAAACATCCCAACAGCAAAAACCACCCCCAACCTGTCACACAGACATTCCAACAGAGACATTAATGGCATTAACCTGGTGCACACAGAAAACACATGAATTACAGTTTCTTTCATTTGACAGAAAGGACACCCCTGCCCAATTCCCGGATCAACCCGTGCCAACCAGCTGTTAGTGGCCAGGGCTCCATGAAGAACCCTCCACTGGAGGTCCCCTGACCTCTTTGGTACTGGGGGTTTGTAGAGCGCCCTCCATCGAAAACCCACCATACTCTCCGCCCCACATACCCCCTGCCACTGATGTGCCTTCACTCCTGTTAGGCTTCTAATGCTCCTAACCTTAACGCAGAGGTTGTAGAGGGCTTTACCTCCCACCCCCTCAAACTCCCCCAGGCTCGGAGTGTTAAAATCGAACAAGTCCTCCAGACCCCCTTGCCAGTCTCCAGTCTCTGCCGTCACCTGCAGTGGTGGGAACATTGGTGGCCCCTCTCCCTTTGGCCTCTCAAACACCCCCCTTACAGGCTCAGACAGTGCCTCCTGGACCTCCTCCAGGAATCTCTCCAGCAGCCTAAGAGACGTTATTCCTGTTTGTTGCGCCAAGACCTCCGGGGTTTTCCACCCCTCCTCTCCCAGCAGTCTCAGGTCACCCAGCCTTTGTAAACCTCCTGCCATCAGTTGCCTCTGCAGGGTGGCCGACTGAACCGATCTCAAAGGGATGGCTGGGTTGTGGAAGATAGGCTCCTCCCACACCCACTGCCCAGGCTCCACACCCCCTTCTCGTGTGGGCCTTAGCAGCTGCCAGGCCCTCAGCACCGCAGAGTAAAACTCTGAGAGACCTGCTGTACTCAGCCTCTCCAGCTTCATGAGGAACAGCTGCCGGTCCAACCCTAATCCGCCAGCTCTCCTCAGCAGCGCGCATGCTGGTTCCCTCCAGCCAACATCAGTGTGGTACAGCAGTCTCTGCACCGCCTTTAGTCGGAAAGCAGCCATCCTGCTCTCCAGTTCCACCAAGCCCTGTCCTCCTTCGTGGACGGTCATGTACAAAACTGCTGCCTTCAGCCAGTGATGTCCCGACCAAAAGAAGTCCACCAGCTTGCGTTGCAGGTCTGCAAGCAGACCGGCGGGGGGGTTGAGGACAGCCAGTTTATGCCACAAGGAAGATGCCACCAGGTTGTTGATTATCAGCACCCTCCCTCTATATGACACTTGGGACAGGAGCCACCTCCACCTGGCCAGTCTTGACACCACTGCCTGTGACAGCCCCTCCCAGTTCTTGCTGACCCACCTCTCCGAGCCCAGGTACACCCCCAACACTTTAAGCCCTTCACAACCCCACTGCAAACCCCCTGGAAGCAGAGGAGGAGCCCTATCCCCCCATGCCCCACATAACAGAGCTTTGCTCTTGCCCCAGTTTACCTTAGCTGATGAAGCTCCCTCGTACACCTTCAGACTGGTCTCTAGTTCCTGCATATCTTGCCCATCCCTGACCATCACAGAAACATCATCTGCATATGCTGAGACTGCTATTCCTGTCACCACATCCATGCCTATCCAGCACACTCCCCGCAGTCTCCTGCGTAGCAGTCCTAAAAAAGGCTCAATGGCTAGTGTGTACAGCTGCCCAGATAGAGGGCATCCTTGTCTAATACCCCGTCTCACCCAGACTGGCCTACTGAGCCCCCCTCCCACCTTAACCATACATGACGCCCCAGCATACAACAGCTTCACACAGGTCACAAAACTCTTCCCAAATCCAAACACAGACATCACATTAAACAGATACTCATGATCCACTCTATCAAAAGCCTTCTCTTGATCTAAAGAGACCAGTCCAAAGTTCACATTAGAACCTCTCGACAAATCCAACATGTCCCTAATCAAGAACAAGTTGTCCGTGATTGAGCGTCCCGGTACACAATATGTCTGGTCCTTGTGTATTATAGAGTCCAGATGGGACTTCAGTCTGTTAGAGAGGACCTTGGCAAAAATCTTGTAGTCCGCACAGAGTAATGCCACAGGCCTCCAGTTCTTAAGTTCACACAAGTCCCCTTTTTTGGGCAGGAGAGTCAGAGCCGCCCGACGGCAGCTCATCGGCAACTCTCCTACCCTGACGCATTCACGCAACACGCAAAAGAAATCCTGTCCAATTGTTCCCCAGAATTTTTTGTAAAATTCCACTGGAAGTCCATCGACCCCAGGTGCACGACCGGGGGACATCTGGGTTACTGCCTCTGCCAGTTCATGTGACAACAGAGGAATGTCCATTTCATCCCTCTGTGCCCGAGAGAGCTTAGGGAGTCCTGCGAACAAGACCTGAGCACACATAGGATCACACATTTCTGCCCTATACAATTCAGTATAAAACTCCACAGTCCGCTCCCGCATCTCCCCCACCACAGAGGTCACCCGCCCATCAGACAGCCGTAGACAATGCATACCCTTGGCTTCACTGCTCTGTCTTTCCAAACCAAAGAAGAAGGAGCTGGGAGCATCCATCTCCTTGAGCATGGAGAACCTAGCTCTTACAAGTGCTCCCTTTGCTTTAACCTGGAAAAAACTGCCCAGGTCCCTACGTAATTCGGCTAAGTTAGCCTGGAGGCCTACATTGCCTTGCCCCACCATCTCTACCTCCATCTCACTAATACACCGCTCTAGTTCCCCCAATACTCTCCTAGCCTCTGAGGATGAGAGAGCAGTATACTGTTGACAGAAAAGCCGAATTTGCACTTTCCCCACATCCCACCATTGACTCAGAGACTCATACTCCTCTCTTCGCTGCCCCCATCTTTCCCAAAAAGTCTGGAAACCTGAGCAAAAAGTGGCATCTTGTAAGAGCTTTACATTGAACTTCCAATAAGATGCCTGCCGGGGCCCTGGTGAAATAGACAGCCGAGCCATGGTTATGTGGTGATCCGAAAACCCCACTGGGAGAATGGTAGCACCCAGCAGCCTATTGCTCTGATTCCTGGACATGTAAAAGCGATCAAGTCGAGCTGCACTCACCCTAGCCCCAAAAACCTTCACCCACGTATACTGTCTTGTGTTTGGATGTTTAGTTCTCCAAACATCCACTAGGTCAAACTGATTAAAGATATCCCTTAACACTCCCACTGACACTGAATGAGGCTCTTCCCCATTTCTGTCTTTTGTAAAATCCATTGTACAGTTCCAGTCACCTCCGATCACCAGCGTCTCCTCAGGCGCTACTTGTGAGAGTTCCTGTCTAAGACTCCCAAATAGAACCCCTCTTTCTCTCCCTGTGTTAGGCGCATACACATTTATAAAGACAAAACACATGTTGTTAATTTCTGCTTTAACAACAAGCAACCTACCCCTACACACCTCCTTTGAGGAGCAAATTTTTACAGCCAGACCAGGTGCAAAAAGGACTGCCACCCCTGCACTAAGATTTGTCCCATGGCTCAACACACTTGCCCCTTTCCACCAGAGCCCCCAATCAACTTCATTCACCACATCACTATGCGTCTCCTGCAGAAACAACACCTGTACTTTTTTTTGTTTTACATATTCACCCAACACACTCCTCTTTCCCGCATCTCTGGCGCCATTTATATTGAGCGAGCCTACCCGAAGAGTCTCCATAAGAAGTGGGAGAAAAGCCAGCAGAGAAATAGACCAATAGCAAAGCTCAAAAAGCCCCAGTGTCAGTAAGAAATTAAACATCTAAACAGTGTCTGAAGGTAAACCTTTACGCACTGTTGTGACCCACTTCCTCAACCTAAACCGTTTCCTGGGTGAGAGGACACCATGCCCCTCATTTCTCATAGCATGTTGTACTGATCTTACAAACTTCCTAGGATCAGGAAAAAAAGCCTCAAGATTAACTTTTTTCCCCTTAGTCTCATTCAGGAACCTTGTCAGTTCTCTCAACGTGTACTTAGACCCCTCGGGTTGACTGGCTGTCAGCTCCGGGCCAATTGAAGAGGAGTCTGAAAAAAATAACTCCTCATCCTCTTCCTCAGACTCACTTTCCTCCTCTTCTCTATCTCCCACCCTGACCACCTGCCCTTTCTCTCTGGTTAGGGCCTCACCCACAGCAACAGGCAACATTTCCATGGTGCCTTTGTCCACACCCTTTTTCTTTTTCCTCTTGACACCCTCCTCCTCCCCCCCTAATCTCTTACACTTCCCCACTATACTCTCCTCATCCACTAGAATTACCTGACTAGACGCAGTATCATCTGCACCACCCTCCATAGCATGACTAGGGCCAGCCTCAGCTACACCACCCTCCATAGCATGACTAGGGCCAGCCTCAGCTACACCACCCTCCATAGCATGACTCGGCCCAGCATTATCTGCACCACCCTTCATAGCATGACTCGGCCCAGCATCATCTGCACCACCCTCCATAGCATGTCTAGGCCCAGCCTCAGCTACCCCACCATCTCTAGCCTGACTAGACCCAGCCTCTGCTTCTCCACCATCTCTAGCCTGACTAGACCCAGCCTCCACTACCCTACCATCTCTAGCCTGACTAGACCCAGCCTCTGCTTCTCCACCATCTCTAGCCTGACTAGACCCAGCCTCCACTACCCTACCATCTCTAGCCTGACTAGGCCCAGCCTCATCTACACCACCATCTCTAGACTGACTAGGCCCAGCCTCTGCTATCTGCATCTCCTTACCCCCTGCATTTTGACCTCGATTTCCCCCACCTGCCGTTGTACCCTCACCTTGTCTATGGCCTTTATGTGGGCACGCAAAACTCTTGTGCCCCAAATCCCCACATTCAAAACACCGTAGACTATCTGTGCTGGCAAAACCGGCATAGAGCCCCTCCCCATGCCTCACTTTAAAATGCACATTTAGCTGTTGCTCATTATTGTTCAGAAACATAAACACTTGCCTCCTGAACGAAACAACGTGCTTAACGGCATCTGCCTGAAAACCTGCTGACAGTACACGGAAACCGCTAGCAAACTTACCAAAACGACTCAGCTCTTTCCTAATTTGATCATCCGTAATAAACGGAGGCAAATTTGCCACTACAACTCTTGTTGAAGGGGTAGAGAGAGGTGAAATTGACACCAACACATCCCTTACAAATATTCCGCTAGCAATTAGCCTACCGACCAAATTAGCCCTTTTCATGAACACAACCACAGCTTTGTTCATTCTAGAAGCAGAATGTATAAACTCAGCTCCTACCTGTTCACCGACCGCGAGCAGAACCTCCTCCACCTTAACTCCGTTCTCAGGAACACACCTGAATCCATGCTGTATCGACAGCGTCTCCTCCGCGCTAGGCTGAGAAGCCATTGCGCACACTACACCTTCCAACCCCCAGGAAAGTTACTCTGTCCTCTTCCACCCTAACTTTGAAAAAAAAACTTTGGATACCGCTTAAACAAATATTTAATTAACCCTCCACCATAGAAAATAACATGTAAATAAAAGAATCAAGAAAGTTAGTTAGGATAGAGCTTTCCACACCAAACACTCAAACTCCAAAAAACTCCCAGCATGCACCGAAAGAGAGAGAGAGAGAGAGAGAGAGAGAGAGAGAGAGAGAGAGAGAGAGAATAGAGAGGGAGAGAATTGAGACAGAATGGAGAGAGAGAATTGAAACAGAATGGAGAGAGAGAGAGAATTGAGAGAGAATGGAGAGAGAGAGAGAATTGAGACAGAATGGAGAGAGAGAGAGAGAGAATTGAGACAGAATGGAGAGAGAGAGAGAGAGAGAGAGAGAATTGAGACAGAATTAGAGAGAGTATTGAGAGAGAGAGAGAGAGAGAGAGAGAGAATAGAGAGGGAGAGAATTGAGACAGAATGGAGAGAGAGAATTGAAACAGAATGGAGAGAGAGAGAGAGAATTGAGACAGAATGGAAAGAGAGAGAATTGAGACAGAATGGAAAGAGAGAGAATTGAGACAGAATGGAGAGAGAGATAATTGAGACTGAATAGAGAGAGAAAAAGAGAGAGAGAGAGATTATTGAGAGAGAGTAATGAGAGAGAGTGAGAGCATTGAGAAAGAATGGGGGAGAGAGAGAATTGAGACAGAATGGAGAGAGAGAGAATTGAGACAGAATGAGAGAGAGAGAGAGAGAGAGAGAGGGAGAGAGAGAGAGAGAGAGAGAGAGTATTGAGAGAGAATAGAGAGGGAGAGAATTGAGACAGAATGGAGAGAGAGAGAGGTAATTGAGACTGAATAGAGAGAGAGTATTGAGAGAGAAAGAGAGAGAGAGATTATTGAGAGAGTATTGAGAGAGAGAGAGAGATAGAGAGAGAGATAGAGAGAGAGATTGAGAGAGAGAGAGAGAATTAAGAAAGAATGGGGGGAGAGAGAGAGAATTGAGAGAGAATGGAGAGAGAGAGAGAGAATTGAGACAGAATGGAGAGAGTGAGAGAGAGCGAGAGAGAGAGAATTGAGACAGAATGGAGAGAGAGAGAGAAAGAGAGAATTGAGACAGAATTAGAGAGAGTATTGAGAGAGAGAGAGAGAGAGAGAGAGAGAGAGAGAGAGTAGAGAGGGAGAGAATTGAGACAGAATGGAGAGAGAGAATTGAAACAGAATGGAGAGAGAGAGAATTGAGACAGAATGGAAAGAGAGAGAATTGAGACAGAATGGAGAGAGAGATAATTGAGACTGAATAGAGAGAGAAAAAGAGAGAGAGAGATTATTGAGAGAGAGTATTGAGAGAGAGAGTGAGAGCATTGAGAAAGAATGGGGGGAGAGCGAGAGAATTGAGACAGAATGGAGAGAGAGAGAGAGAATTGAGACAGAATGGAGAGAGAGAATTGAGACAGAATGAGAGAGGGTATTGAGAGAGAGAAAGAGAGAGAGAAAGAGAGAGAGAGAGAGAGAGAGAAAGAGAGAGAGAGAGAGTATTGAGAGAGAATAGAGAGGGAGAGAATTGAGACAGAATGGAGAGAGAGAGTATTGAGAGAGAAAGAGAGAGAGGGAGAGAGAGAGAGAGAGAGAATTAAGAAAGAATGGGGGGAGAGAGAGAGAATTGAGAGAATGGAGAGAGAGAGAGAATTGAGACAGAATGGAGAGAGTGAGAGAGAGCGAGAGAGAGAATTAAGACAGAATGGAGAGAGAGAAAGAGAGAATTGAGACAGAGTTAGAGAGAGTATTGAGAGAGAGAGAGAGAGAGAGAGAGAATAGAGAGGGAGAGAATTGAGACATAATGGAGAGAGAGAATTGAAACAGAATGGAGAGAGAGAGAGAATTGAGACAGAATGGAGAGAGAGAGAGAATTGAGACAGTATGGAGAGAGAGAGAGAGCGAGAGAGAGAATTGAGACAGAATGGAGAGAGAGAGAGAAAGAGAGAATTGAGACAGAATTAGAGGGAGTATTGAGAGAGAGAGAGAGAGAGAGCGAGAGAGAGAGAGAGAGAGAGAGAGAGAGAATAGAGAAGGAGAGAATTGAGACAGAATGGAGAGAGAGCATTGAAACAGAATGGAGAGAGAGAGAATTGAGAGAATTGAGAGAGAGAGAAATGGCAATAGGGCAATATGTACATTGGCAATATGTACATTGTTACGTCATGCCAATAAAGCAAATTGAATTGATTTGAGAGAGAGAATTGAGACAGAACGGTAAGAGAGAGAGAGAATTGAGACAGAACAGCGAGGGAGAGAGAATTGAGACAGAATGGAGAGAGAGAGAAGGTGAGAGAGAGAATTGAGACAGAATTGAGAGAGAGAAATGAGAGAGAGAGAAATGGCAATAGGGCAATATGTACATTGGCAATATGTACATTGTTACGTCATGCCAAGAAAGCAAATTTAACCTTTTGCAACTAGGGGGCAGTATTTTAATTTTTTGATAAAAAACATTCCCATTTTAAACGGGATATTTTGTCACGACAAGATGCTCGACTATGCAAATAATTGAGCTTTGGATAGAAAACACTCTGACGTTTCCAAAACTGCAAATATAGTGTCTGTGAGTGCAACAGAACTGATGTTACAGGCGAAACCCAGATAAAAATCTAACCAGGAAGTGCCACATTTTTTGAAACCGCTTCATGCCAATGACTCCTCATATGGCTGTGAATGGGCTACGAATGAGCTTACGCTTTCTACGTATTCCCCAAGGTGTCTACAGCATTGTGACATCTTTTTACGCATTTATGTTAAAGAATAGCCGACTCCACACTCCAAGACTGCTTCCATCACGTGGACTGGGATATGTTTCGTATTGCGTCAGACAACAACATTGACAACAACATTGACAAATACGCTGATTCGGTGAGCAAGTTCATTAGAACGTGCGTTGAAGATGTCGTTCCCATAGCAATGATTAAAACATTCCCAAAGCAGAAACCGTGTATTGATGGCAGCATTCGCGTGAAACTGAAAGCCCGAACCACTGCTTTTAATCAGGGCAACTATTCCCTCCGCAAGGCAATCAAACAAGCTAAGCGTCAGTATAGAGACAAAGTAGAATCTCAATTCAACGGCTCAGACACAAGAGGTATGTGGCAGGGTCTACGGTCAATCACGGATTACAAAAAGAAAATCGGCCCCGTCACGGACCAGGATGTCTTGCTCCCAGGCAGACTAAATAACTTTTTTGCCCGCTTTGAGGACAATACAGTGCCACTGACACGGCCCGCAACTAAAACATGCGGACTCTCCTTCACTGCAGCCGACGTGAGGAAAACATTTAAACGTGTCAACCATCGCAAGGCTGCAGGCCCAGACGGCATCCCCAGCCGCGCCCTCAGAGCATGTGCAGACCAGCTGGCTGGTGTGTTTACGGGCATATTCAATCAATCCCTATCCCAGTCTGTTGTTCCCACATGCTTCAAGAGGGCCACCATTGTTCCTGTTCCCAAGAAAGCTAAGGTAACTGAGCTAAAGGACTACCGCCCGTAGCACTCACTTCCGTCATCATGAAGTGCTTTGAGAGACTAGTCAAGGACCATATCACCTCCACCCTACCTGACACCCTA
Source organism: Oncorhynchus mykiss (assembly GCF_013265735.2). NCBI lineage: Eukaryota > Metazoa > Chordata > Actinopteri > Salmoniformes > Salmonidae > Oncorhynchus > Oncorhynchus mykiss. The sequence continues at coordinate 27,022,039 of NC_048565.1, read as the reverse complement.
GACCCACTCCAATTTGCTTACCGCCCAAATAGGTCCACAGACGATGCAATCTCAACCACACTGCACACTGCCCTAACCCATCTGGACAAGAGGAATACCTATGTGAGAATGCTGTTCATCGACTACAGCTCGGCATTTAACACCACAGTGCCCTCCAAGCTCGTCATCAAGCTCGAGACCCTGGGTCTCGACCCCGCCCTGTGCAACTGGGTACTGGACTTCCTGATGGGCCGCCCCCAGGTGGTGAGGGTAGGCAACAACATTTCCACCCGCTGATCCTCAACACTGGGGCCCCACAAGGGTGCGTTCTGAGCCCTCTCCTGTACTCCCTGTTCACCCACGACTGCGTGGCCACGCACGCCTCCAACACAATCATCAAGTTTGCGGACGACACAACAGTGGTAGGCTTGATTACCAACAACGACGAGACGGCCTACAGGGAGGAGGTGAGGGCCCTCGGAGTGTGGTGTCAGGAAAATAACCTCACACTCAACGTCAACAAAACTAAGGAGATGATTGTGGACTTCAGGAAACAGCAGAGGGAACACCCCCCTATCCACATCGATGGAACAGTAGTGGAGAGGGTAGTAAGTTTTAAGTACACATCACAGACAAACTGAATTGGTCCACCCACACAGACAGCATCGTGAAGAAGGCGCAACAGCGCCTCTTCAACCTCAGGAGGCTGAAGAAATTCGGCTTGTCACCAAAAGCACTCACACACTTCTACAGATGCACAATCGAGAGCATCCTGTCAGGCTGTATCACCGCCTGCTACGGCAACTTTTCCGTCCACAACCGTAAGGCTCTCCAGAGGGTAGTGAGGTCTGCACAACGCATCACCGGGGGCAAACTACCTGCCCTCCAGGACACCTACACCACCCGATGTCACAGGAAGGCCATAAAGATCATCAAGGACAACAACCACCCGAGCCACTGCCTGTTCACCCCGCTATCATCCAGAAGGCGAGGCCAGTACAGGTGCATCAAAGCTGGGACCGAGAGACTGAAAAACAGCTTATATCTCAAGGCCATCAGACTGTTAAACAGCCACCACTAACATTGAGTGGCTGCTGCCAACACACTGACTCAACTCCAGCCACTTTAATAATGGGAATTGATGGAAAATGATGTAAAATATATCACTAGCCACTTTAAACAATGCTACCTAATATAATGTTTACATACCCTACATTATTCATCTCATATGTATATGTATATACTGTACTCTATATCATCTACTGCATCTTTATGTAATACATGTATCACTAGCCACTTTAACTATGCCACTTTGTTTACATACTCATCTCATATGTATATACTGCACTCAATACCATCTACTGTATCTTGCCTATGCCGCTCTGTACCATCACTCATTCATATATCTTTATGTACATATTCTTTATCCCCTTACACTTGTGTCTATAAGGTAGTAGTTTTGGAATTGTTAGCTAGATTACTTGTTGTTATTACTGCATTGTCGGAACTAGAAGCACAAGCATTTCGCTACACTCGCATTAACATCTGCTAACCATGTGTATGTGACAAATAAAATTTGATTTGATTTGATTTGATTTGATTTGATTGAGCAAGTGGTCACATGATGGCTCCCGCAGAAAATCTTGCGTAAAGTACTGAGGTAGCCATTTTTCCAATCGCTTCTTATGAGAAACCAATTGTCCCGACGGATATATTATCGAATGGATATGTGAAAAACACCTTGAGGATTGATTCTAAATACCGTTTGCCGTTCTGTCGATATTATGGAGCTAATTTGAAAAAAAGTTTGGCGTTGTAGTGACCACATTTTCCGGTCGATTTCTCAGCCAAACGTGACTTTAAAAAAAATATATATTTCACCTTTATTTAACCAGGTAGGCTAGTTGAGAACAAGTTCTCATTTGCAACTGCGACCTGGCCAAGATAAAGCATAGCAGTGTGAACAGACAACACAGAGTTACACATGAAGTAAACAATTAACAAGTCAATAACACAGTAGAAAAAAAGGGGAGTCTATATACATTGTGTGCAAAAAGCATGAGGAGGTAGGCGAATTATTACAATTTTGCAGATTAACACTGGAGTGATAAATGATCAGATGGTCATGTACAGGTAGAGATATTGGTGTGCAAAAGAGCAGAAAAGTAAATAAATAAAAACAGTATAGGGATGAGGTAGGTAAAAATGGGTGGGCTATTTACCGATAGACTATGTACAACTGCAGCGATCGGTTAGCTACTCAGATAGCAGATGTTTGAAGTTGGTGAGGGAGATGAAAGTCTCCAACTTCAGCGATTTTTGCAATTCGTTCCAGTCACAGGCAGCAGAGAACTGGAATGAAAGGCGGCCAAATGAGGTGTTGGCTTTAGGGATGATCAGTGAGATACACCTGCTGGAGCGCGTGCTACGGATGGGTGTTGCCATCTTGACCAGTGAACTGAGATAAGGCGGAGCTTTTACCTAGCATGGACTTGTAGATGACCTGGAGCCAGTGGGTCTGGCGACGAATATGTAGCGAGGGCCAGCCGACTAGAGCATACAGGTCGCAGTGGTGGGTGGCATAAGGTGCTTTAGTGACAAAATGGATGGCACTGTGATAAACTGCATCCAGTTTGCTGAGTAGAGTGTTGGAAGCAATTTTGTAGATGACATCGCCGAAGTCGAGGATCGGTAGGATAGTCAGTTTTACTAGGGTAAGTTTGGCGGCGTGAGTGAAGGAGGCTTTGTTGCGGAAAAGAAAGCCGACTCTAGATTTGATTTTCGATTGGAGATGTTTGATATGAGTCTGGAAGGAGAGTTTACAGTCGAGCCAGACACCTAGGTACTTATAGATGTCCACATATTCAAGGTCGGAACCATCCAGGGTGGTGATGTTAGTCAGGCGTGCGGGTGCAGGCAGCGAACGGTTGAAAAGCATGCATTTGGTTTTACTAGCGTTTAAGAGCAGTTGGAGGCCACGGAAGGAGTGTTGTATGGCATTGAAGCTCGTTTGGAGGTTAGATAGCACAGTGTCCAAGGACGGGCCGGAAATATATAGAATGGTGTCGTCTACGTAGAGGTGGATCAGGGAATCGCCCGCAGCAAGAGCAACATCATTGATATATACAGAGAAAAGAGTCGGCCTGAGGGTTGAACCCTGTGGCACCCCCATAGAGACTGCCAGAGGACCGGACAGCATGCCCTCCGATTTGACACACTGAACTCTGTCTGCAAAGTAGTTGGTGAACCTGGCAAGGCAGTCATCCGAAAAACCGAGACTACTGAGTCTGCCGATAAGAATATGGTGATTGACAGAGTCGAAAGCCTTGGCAAGGTCGATGAAGACGGCTGCACAGTACTGTCTTTTATCGATGGCGGTTATGATATCGTTTAGTACCTTGAGCGTGGCTGAGGTGCACCCGTGACCGGCTCGGAAACCAGATTGCACAGCGGAGAAGGTACGGTGGGATTCGAGATGGTCAGTGACCTGTTTGTTGACTTGGCTTTCAAAGACCTTAGTTAGGCAGGGCAGGATGGATATAGGTCTGTAACAGTTTGGGTCCAGGGTGTCTCCCCCTTTGAAGAGGGGGATGACTGCGGCAGCTTTCCAATCCTTGGGGATCTCAGACGATATGAAAGAGAGGTTGAACAGGCTGGTAATAGGGATTGCGACAATGGCGGCGGATAGTTTCAGAAATAGAGGGTCCAGATTGTCAAGCCCAGCTGATTTGTACGGGTCCAGGTTTTGCAGCTCTTTCAGAACATCTGCTATCTGGATTTGGGTAAAGGAGAACCTGGAGAGGCCTGGGCGAGTAGCTGCGGGGGGGGGGGGGGGGGGGGGGGGGGGGGGGGCGGAGCTGTTGGCCGAGGTTGGAGTAGCCAGGCAGGCATGGCCAGCCGTTGAGAGATGCTTGTTGAAGTTTTCGATAATCATGGATTTATCGGTGGTGACCGTGTTACCTAGCCTCAGTGCAGTGGGCAGCTGGGAGGAGATGCTCTTGTTCTCCATGGACTTCACAGTGTCCCAGAACTTTTTGGAGTTGGAGCTACAGGATGAAAATTTCTGCCTGAAGAAGCTGGCCTTAGCTTTCCTGACTGACTGCGTGTATTGGTTCCTGACTTCCCTGAACAGTTGCATATCGCGGGGACTATTCGATGCTATTGCAGTCCGCCACAGGATGTTTTTGTGCTGGTCGAGGGCAGTCAGGTCTGGAGTGAACCAAGGGCTATATCTGTTCTTAGTTCTGCATTTTTTGAACGGAGCATGCTTATCTAAAATGGTGAGGAAGTTACTTTTAAAGAATGACCAGGCATCCTCAACTGATGCCCGGGCCAGGTCGATTAGAAAGGCCTGCTCACAGAAGTGTTTTAGGGAGCATTTGACAGTGATGAGGGGTGGTCGTTTGACTGCGGCTCCATAGCGGATACAGGCAATGAGGCAGTGTTCGCTGAGATCCTGGTTGAATACAGCGGAGGTGTATTTGGAGGGCCAGTTGGTCAGGATGACGTCTATGAGGGTACCCTTGTTTACAGATTTAGGGTTGTACCTGGTGGGTTCCTTGATGATTTGTGTGAGATTGAGGGCATCTAGCTTAGATTGTAGGACTGCCGGGGTGTTAAGCATATCCCAGTTTAGGTCACCTAACAGAACAAACTCTGAAGCTAGTTTGGGGGCGATCAATTCACAAATGGTGTCCAGGTCACAGCTGGGAGCTGAGGGGGGTCGGTAGCAGGCGGCAACAGCGAGAGACTTATTTCTGGAGAGAGTAATTTTCAAAATTAGTAGTTCGAACTGTTTGGGTATGGACCTGGAAAGTATGACATTACTTTGCAGGCTATCTCTGCAGTAGACTGCAACTCCTCCCCCTTTGGCAGTTCTATCTTGACGGAAAATGTTATAGTTGGGTATGGAAATCTCAGAATTTTTGGTGTCCTTCCTGAGCCAGGATTCAGACACGGCAAGGACATCAGGGTTAGCAGAGTGTGCTAAAGCAGTGAGTAAAACAAACTTAGGGAGGAGGCTTCTGATGTTGACATGCATGAAACCAAGGCTTTTTCGATCACAGAAGTCAACAAATGAGGGTGCCTGGGGACATGCAGGGCCTGGGTTTACCTCCACATCACCCGCGGAACAGAGGAGGAGTAGTATGAGGGTGCGGCTAAAGGCTATCAAAACTGGTCGCCTAGAGCGTTGGGGACAGAGAATAAAAGGAGCAGATTTCTGGGCATGGTAGAATATATTCAGGGCATAATGCGCAGACAGGGGTATGGTAGGGTGCGGGTACAGCGGAGGTAAGCCCAGGCACTGGGTGATGATGAGAGAGGTTGTATCTCTGGACATGCTGGTTGTAATGGGTGAGGTCACCGCATGTGTGGGAGGTGGGACAAAGGAGGTATGGGGGTATGAAGGGGTATGAAGGGGTATGAAGAGTGGAACTAGGGGCTCCATTGTAAACTAAAACAATGATAACTAACCTGAACAACAGTATACAAGGCATATTGACATTTGAGAGAGACATACAGTGAGGCATACAGTAATCACAGGTGTTGAATTGGGAGAGCTAGCTAAAACAGTAGCTAAAACAGTAGGTGAGACAACAACAGCTAATCAGCTAGCACAACAACAGGAGGTAAAATGGCGTTGACTAGGCAGGGAGGGTCGGATTAACTACACACAGAGCCTGAGTGCGGCTGGTGCCGACAGATAAAACATAAACAAGCAGAATGGAGTACCGTGATTAATGGACAGTCCAGCATGCATCAGCTATGTAGCCAAGTGATCAGTGTCCAGGGGGCAGCGGTGGATGGGGCAGGGAAGCTAGACTGGCGAGTATTATCCAGGTATTTTTTTTAAACTGGCTGGCTGTTCAGAAGGTAAAAGCCGCTAGCAGTGGCTAACAATGACTAAATAGCTTGTAGCTAGTTAGCTGGTTAGCTTCTGGAGGTTCTTGAATGTGTTCTAAAAATTTAAAATAATAGCGATTCCGTATCACATTGGGTGAGGCAGGTTACCGGAAGGTATAAATGAATTAAAAATCGAAAAGAGATTGAAAGTAAATATGGGTCCAGTGAGTGGTTGGGACGCGGCGATTCAGACGGTTAGCAGGCCTGTGCTAACAAGCTAACAGTTAGTAGGCCGGGGCTAAACAAGGTAGCAGTTAGCGGACCGGGGCTAAACAAGCTAGCAGTTAGCAGGCCGAATTAGCAAGCAAGGAGATAGCAAGGGCTAGAAAGTTAGCCTTTGTGGGACGTCGCGATGGGGTGAGTCTGTTTATGCCTCTTCATGCGGTGACATCGATAGACCGGTCGTGGGTCCGGATATTGTAGCCCAGGAGTATGCTTCGGTGGTAGCACAGGAGCTCTGGCCGGGCTAGCTTCAAGCTAAGTGGATGGAAACGCTAGCCAGGAGTAATCATCCGGGGTTGCGGTTAGCTAGTTAGCTAGTTGTGAAGATCCAGCTGAAAATGTTCCGTTTGCGGTGGGAATCCGGTGGGAATCCGGGGATAAAAAATAATAGGTCCGTTATGCTCTGGTTAGAGTCGCGTTGTTCGAACTGGCGAGAGCTTTCCGAGCTAAAGGTTAGCTGATGACCGGTTAGCTGAAGACCGCTAGCAATGGTTTGCTGACTGATAGCTGGTAGTTAGCTGGCTAGCTTCAGTTGAGGGGTTCCGGATCCGAAGTAAATATAAATACTTTAGAAAAAAAAGCAGATCCGCCTGGGTGAGGCGAGTTGCAGGAAAGTATTTAGACGTTGAGGTTTAGCAAAATGTTTTAAAAGATATGCAAAGACAAATATTTAAAAAACGATATATACAAGGGACACGACACGACAAGACGTCTGACTGCTATGCCATCTTGGATTATAACGAACAAACGGGAGCTATTCCGCCTACAAAAATAATATTTTTTGGAAAAAAGGAACATTTGCTATCTAACTGGGAGTCTCCTGAGTGAAAACATCCGAAGGTAAATGATTTAATTTGGTTGCTTTTCTTATTTTCGTGAAAATGTTGCCTGCTGCCAGCAGAGCCTAGCATAGCATTATGACATGATAAACTTACACAAATGCTTGTCTAGCGTTGGCTGTAAAGCATATTTTGAAAATCTGAGATGACAGTGTGATTAACAAAAGGCTAAGCTGTGTCTTAATATATTTCATTTGTGATTTTCATGAATAGGAAGATTTTTTAGGAAGATTTATGTCCGCTGCGTTATGCTAATTAGTTTGAGGCTATGATTACGCTCCCGGATCCAGGTTTGAGAGTCACAAGAAGAGAGAATTGAGAGAGAGAATTGTGACAGAACGGAAAGAGAGAGGGAGAGAAATAGAGAATTGAGACAGAACAGAGAGAGATAATTTAGACAGAATGGAGAGAGAGAGAGGGAATTGAGACATAATGGGGGGGGGGGGGGGGGGAAGAGAGAGAGAGAGAGAGAGAGAGAGAGAGAGAGAGTGAGAGAGAGAGAGAATTGAGACAGAATGGAGAGAGACAATTGAGACAGAATAGAGAGAGAGAATTGAGACAGAATGGAGAGAGAGAATTGAGACAGAATGGAGAGAGTGATAATTGAGACAGAATAGAGAGATTATTGAGAGAGAAAGAGAGAGAGAGAGAGAGAGAGCATTGAGAGAGTGGGGAAAGATAGAGAGAGAATTCAGACAGAATGGAGAGAGAGAGAGAGAGAGAGGTAATTTTTCAGCATTTTCTTTAAAAAATATAGATTTAGAGTTAGATAAACTTGGATTTTTTGTCAGGAACACATACAGGATGCTACCCTCTACAACATAACCCTCACTTCAAATCAAAACTCAAAACCTACAACCTGATTTTGGACGGAATTACGGAATCACCTGGAAGGTTCACAACTATAAAGGAATATTATTCTATACAGCAAATTCTCTGGAAAAGAACAGAAACCTGAAAACACCACCCAACCTGGAACTGAGTGAGTAATGTTTAGTCTGAAATTATATTATATTTCCAAAAGCCAAGAAGCAAAATACACAACATTATTATTACTTTATAACGACTGAATGCTAACATACGAAAGTATTCGGCCCCCTTGAACTTTGCGACCTTTTGCCACATTTCAGGCTTCAAACATAAAGATATAAAACTGTATTTTTTTGTGAAGAATCAACAACAAGTGGGACACAATCATGAAGTGGAACGACATTTATTGGATATTTCAAACTTTTTTAACAAATCAAAAACTGAAAAATTGGGCGTGCAAAATTATTCAGCCCCCTTAAGTTAATACTTTGTAGCGCCACCTTTTGCTGCGATTACAGCTGTAAGTCTCTTGGGGTATGTCTCTATCAGTTTTGCACATCGAGAGACTGACATTTTTTCCCATTCCTCCTTGCAAAACAGCTCGAGCTCCGTGAGGTTGGATGGAGAGCATTTGTGAACAGCAGTTTTCAGTTCTTTCCACAGATTCTCGATTGGATTCAGGTCTGGACTTTGACTTGGCCATTCTAACACCTGGATATGTTTATTTTTGAACCATTCCATTGTAGATTTTGCTTTATGTTTTGGATCATTGTCTTGTTGGAAGACAAATCTCCGTCCCAGTCTCAGGTCTTTTGCAGACTCCATCAGGTTTTCTTCCAGAATGGTCCTGTATTTGGCTCCATCCATCTTCCCATCAATTTTAACCATCTTCCCTGTCCCTGCTGAAGAAAAGCAGGCCCAAACCATGATGCTGCCACCACCATGTTTGACAGTGGGGATGGTGTGTTCAGCTGTGTTGCTTTTACGCCAAACATAACGTTTTGCATTGTTGCCAAAAAGTTCAATTTTGGTTTCATCTGACCAGAGCACCTTCTTCCACATGTTTGGTGTGTCTCCCAGGTGGCTTGTGGCAAACTTTAAACAACACTTTTTATGGATATCTTTAAGAAATGGCTTTCTTCTTGCCACTCTTCCATAAAGACCAGATTTGTGCAATATACGACTGATTGTTGTCCTATGGACAGAGTCTCCCACCTCAGCTGTAGATCTCTGCAGTTCATCCAGACTGATCATGGGCCTCTTGGCTGCATCTCTGATCAGTCTTCTCCTTGTATGAGCTGAAAGTTTAGAGGGACGGCCAGGTCTTGGTAGATTTGCAGTGGTCTGATACTCCTTCCATTTCAATATTATCGCTTGCACAGTGCTCCTTGGGATGTTTAAAGCTTGGGAAATCTTTTTGTATCCAAATCTGGCTTTAAACTTCTTCACAACAGTATCTCGGACCTGCCTGGTGTGTTCCCTGTTCTTCATGATGCTCTCTGCGCTTTTAACGGACCTCAGAGACTATCACAGTGCAGGTGCATTTATACAGAGACTTGATTACACACAGGTGGATTGTATTTATCCTCATTAGTCATTTAGGTCAACATTGGATCATTCAGAGATCCTCACTGAACTTCTGGAGAGAGTTTGCTGCACTGAAAGTAAAGGGGCTGAATAATTTTGCACGCCCAATTTTTCAGTTTTTGATTTGTTAAAAAAGTTTGAAATATCCAATAAATGTCGTACCACTTCATGATTGTGTCCCACGTGTTGTTGATTCTTCACAAAAAAATACAGTTTTATATCTTTATGTTTGAAGCCTGAAATGTGGCAAAAGGTCGCAAAGTTCAAGGGGGCCGAATACTTTCGCAAGGCACTGTAATTCTCCCAAACTTGATACAGCTTCAACTAGTACTGACGGTGTCAAAGCCCATTAGCCCAACAATGGCAGGAGAGTCAAACAGTCTACTCCAACCTAAGAGACCTTAGAAGCTCCCTCCCGCTGTTCAGAGGTAATTAAAATACAGTACCCTGTGTATGTAAAGAATGATAAGGCAAGAAAAGATTACAAAATGAAGCTCCTTATGGAAAATCAAGAGACACCTTTTGCTGACCATTACAAAAATGGGAACATCAGCAACCTTATCTTCCACACAAACCATCCCCTGGCACGGCACAGTGCTATATTAGCACACTACCCCTTTGTTAAGATAGGAGGGGTTAACGAGGGGTGGAAACTCAGGATACTTGACAACGAGGACTCTGAGTCAGCTAATATAAACCTCTATAAATCCAGAACAGTAATGGTACAGGGTAACACCAAACAGTTTCAGCTGGACTTTCACCAAATTAAAGAAGCTCTCCCTTGATAAAGATACCCCAACCCCGAGCGGGTCAGACCAGACCTCTTCACTCTATAACCCCACAGATGAGCAACCCCCAGCGGACAGTCAACCTCCCAGCACAGAGTACAACTCCCTCATTGAAATGAAGGATAAATTCACCCAGCTGGAGGTAAGGCAGGTGGAGCTGGAACAGCAGGTGATTACACTTCAGTCAGCACAGACCCAGACAACAGTCCAGCACAACAACACCCCCTTAACCAGACCTGGAGTGCTGGAGGTGGAGAGAGACACATCTGCACTCTGGACAGTGGTGAGACAACTTCAACAGGGGAAAGAGCAGGAGCAGGAGAAGAACAGAGCACTAGAGGAGAGGTTCAGACTGCTGGTGGAGAGGTTGAGGGGAAGGGCGTGTGACAGAGAACAACCCACTAGAGAGGTGGCCACCCCCACAGAGAAGCCAGCAGAACAGCCCACCTCAGCACCCGACAAAAGTCTCGACACCACAGCAGAACAGTCCACACCAGACCCCGACCATAGAGTCGACATCACTGCAGAACAGACAAATGAAGAACCCCAAGTCCAGCGGCTCTCACCCCCTCTGAGCACCCCCCCGTCAGCCACCCTGATAGCCCTTCTGACAACCCCCCCCCCCCCCCCCACACCCACGGAGAACAAACACAAGACACAGATTGTACTCCTTATGGACTCAAATGGGAAATACATAGAAGAAAAAAAAACTTTTTCCCAAACACAGTGTGTCTAAACTCTGGTGTCCAAACACCCAGCGCGCCCTAGATCTTCTGTATGAGGACCAACTAGGCTCACCTAGCCACATAATAATACACACAGGCACAAACAACCTGAGAGCACAGCAGGAAAGGGTGGCCACAGCACTGAAGGGAGTGATTGAAAAGGCTTCATCTACTTTCCCCAACGCACAAGTGGTTATCTCCACCCTGCTACCACGAAAAGACTTCCACCCTGCCACAATACAGCAGGTAAACACAAGTATTTCCCGTGACTGTGCCTCAAAACCAAATGTTTTCCTGGCCCACCACTCTACCCTGGACTTGAACAACCTCTATGACCAGGTCCACCTCTACAAGGCAGCAGTGCCCACCTTTTTCCCGGACTCTAAAGGACATCGCTCTCAAACGTATCCCCAACACTTCACACAGGAGCAACAGATCAATAGACACCTCACCCAGACCAGCGAGACACCCTCCAAGACCTGCAGGACTCCCCTGGACCTACACATAGAGGACCCACGCCAAGAGGACTTACATCCAGACCACAGCACCCCCAGACACATTCACACCCCCACCCCAACCAATCACCACCCCCCCCCACGTCACCCATGCCCACACCCCATTTAGGCCCCCTCAGATCAGACCTATGCCACTCCTGCCCACCCCATGCACCCCACCCCCGCAAAGAGGGCCTCAACACGGAATTCACACATACGCCCAGGTAGTGAGCGGGCAAACAGGCCCAACCCCCACTCGTACACTCGCCCAAGCAGGCTCTGCTCACACTTACTGGCCTGAGGCCAAACCACGACCAACAACATTGGACACTTTATGGAACAAAAAGCCTTCATTATATCATCCTGGAATATCCAAGGCCTGAGGTCATCTGCCTTTGGCCTAAAGAGCAGGAACCCGGACTTCAGCAAAGAAATCGGTAATACAGACATTGTCATCCTACAAGAAACCTGGTATAGAGGAGACGGACCCACTGTTTTCCCTCTAGGTTACAGAGAGCTGGTAGTCCCATCCACCAAACTACCAGGTGTGAAACAGGGAAGGGAATCAGGGGGTATGCTAATTTGGTATAGAGCAGACCTAACTCACTCTATTAAATTAGTCAAAACAGGAACATTTTACATTTGGCTAGAAATTATTAAGGAAATTGTCACAAACAGAGAAAAATGTCCTCCTGTGTGCTACCTATACCCCCCCACTAGAATCCCCATACTTTAAGGAAGACAGCTTCTCCATCCTGGAGGGGGAAATCAATCATTTCCAGGCCCAGGGACATGTACTAGTCTGTGGCAACCTAAATGCCAGAACTGGACAATAACCTGACACCCTCAGCACACAGGGGGACAAACACCTGCCTGCAGGTGACAGCATTCCCCCCCACATATGCCCCACTAGGCACAACTATGACAACATAACCAACAAAAACGGGTCACAACTCCTGCAGCTCTGTCGCACGCTGGGTATGTACATAGTCAATGGTAGACTTCGAGGGGACTCCTATGGTAGGTACACCTATAGCTCATCTCTTGGCAGTAGTACTGTAGACTACTTTATCACTGACCTCAACCCAGAGTCTCTCAGAGCGTTCACAGTCAGCCCACTGACACCCCTATCAGACCACAGCAAAATCACAGTCTACTTGAACAGAGCAATACTCAATCATGAGGCATCAAAGCCAAAGGAACTGAGTAACATTAAGAAATGCTATAGATGGAAGGAATGCAGTTTGGAAACCTAACAAAAAACAATTAGGCAACAACAAATTCAATCCCCTTTAGACAATTTCCTGGGTAAAACGTTTCACTGTAATAGTGAAGGTGTAAACTTGGCAGTAGAAAATCTTAACAGTATATTTGACCTCTCAGCTTCCCTATCAAATCTAAAAATCTCAAATAGAAAACTGAAGAAAATGAACAACAATGACAAATGGTTTGATGAAGAATGCAAAAATCTAAGAAAGAAATTGAGAAACCTGTCCAACCAAAAACATAGAGACCCAGAAAACCTGAGTCTACGCCTTCACTATGGTGAATCACTAACACAATACAGAAATACACTACGGAAAAAGAAGGAACAGCACGTCAGAAATCAGCTCAACATAATTGAAGAATCCAAAGACTCTAACCACTTCTGGGAAAATTGGAAAACACTAAACAAACAACAACACGAAGAATTATCTATCCAAAATGGAGATGTATGGGTAAACCACTTCTCCGATCTTTTTGGCTCTATAACAAAGAATAAATAGCAAAAACATATACATGATCAAATACAAATCTTAGAATCAACTATTAAAGACTACCAGAACCCACTGGATTCTCCAATTACCTTGAATGAGTTATAGGACAAAATAAAAACCCTCCAACCCAAAAATGCCTGTGGTGTTGATGGTATCCTTAATGATATGATCAAATATACAGACAACAAATTCCAATTGGCTATACTAAAACTCTTTAACATCATCCTTAGCTCTGGCATCTTCCCCAATATTTGGAACCAAGGACTGATCACCCCAATCCACAAAAGTGGAGACAAATTTGACCCCAATAACTACCGTGGAATATGCTTCAACAGTAACCTTGGGAGAATCCTCTGTATTATCATTAACAGCAGACTCGTACATTTCCTCAATGAAAACAATGTACTGAGCAAATGTCAAATTGGCTTTTTACCAAATTACCGTACAACAGACCATGTATTCACCATGCACACCCTAATTGACAACCAAACAAACCAAAACAAAGGCAAAGTCTTCTCATGCTTTGTTGATTTCAAAAAAGCCTTTGACTCAATTTGGCATGAGAGTCTGCTATACAAATTGATGGAAAGTGGTGTTGGGGGTAAAACATACAACATTAGAAAATCCATGTACACAAACAACAAGTGTGCGGTTAAAATTGGCAAAAAACACACATTTCTTCACACAGGGTCATGGGGTGAGACAGGGATGCAGCTTAAGCCCCACCCTCTTCAACATATATATCAACGAATTGGCACGGGCACTAGAAAAGTCTACAGCACCCGGCCTCACCCTACTAGAATCCGAAGTCAAATGTCTACTGTTTGCTGATGATCTGGTGCTTCTGTCACCAACCAAGGAGGGCCTACAGCAGCACCTAGATCTTCTGCACAGAATCTGTCAGACCTGAGCCCTGACAGGAAATCTCAGTAAGACCAAAATAATGGTGTTCCAAAAAAGGTCCAGTCGCCAGGACCACAAATACAAATTCCATCTAGACACTGTTGCCCTTGAACACACAAAAAATTATACATACCTCGGCCTAAACATCAGCGCCACAGGTAACTTCCACAAAGCTGTGAACGATCTGAGAGACAAGGCAAGAAGGGCATTCTATGCCATCAAAAGGAACATAAATTTCAACATACCAATTAGGATCTGGCTAAAAATACTTGAATCAGTCATAGAGCCCATTGCCCTTTATGGTTGTGAGGTCTGGGGTCTGCTCACCAACCAAGACTTAACAAAATGTGACAAACACCAAATTGACACTCTGCATGCAGAATTCTGCAAAAATATCTTCTGTGTACAACGTAGAACACCAAATAATGCATGCAGAGCAGAATTAAGCCGATACCCACTAATTATCAAAATCCAGAAAATGGGGCTCTGTTCACAAACACAAACACACCCCACAGAGCCCCAGGACAGCAGCACAGTTAGACCCAACCAAATCATGGAGAAAACAAAAAGATAACTACTTGACACATTGGAAAGAATTAACAAAAAAAACAGAGCAAACTAGAATGCTATTTGGCCCTAAACAGAGAGTACACAGTGGCAGAATACCTGACCACTGTGACTGAACCAAACTTAAGGAAAGCTTTGACTATGTACAGACTCAATACAGAGAGTATTGAGAGAGAGAGAGAGAGAGAGAGAGAGAGAGAGAGAGAGAATTGACAGAGAGAGTATTGAGAGAGAATGTAGAGAGAGAGAGAGAATTGAGACAGAATGGAGAGAGAGAGAATTGAGACAGAATGAAGAGAGAGATTTGATAAGGAATTGAGACAAAATGAGAGAGAGAAAGAGAGAGTTTTGAGACATAATGGAGGGAGAGAGAATTGAGAAAGAATTGAGACAGAATTGAGAGAGAATGGTGACAGAATTGAGAGAGAGAATGGAGAGAGTGTAACGTGCGTTGTTTGAAGGAGACCAAGGTGCAGCGTAATTTGTGGTCATCATATTTATTTCAATGAGAACCAGCAACAAAATAACAAAGTGAATCCAAAACGAATGTACCGTTCCGTTGGCTACAAGAGCTGTAAAAAAATCAAGATCCCACAACATAGTTGGGGAAAAAGGCTACCTAAGTATGATTCCCAATCAGAAACAACGATAGACAGCTGCCTCTGATTGGGAACCACACTCGGCCAAACAAAAATAAATACAAAACATAGAATGCCCACCCCACATCACACCCTGACCTCACCAAATAGAGAAATAAAACGTCTCTCTAAGATCAGGACATGACAGAGAGGGAGAATGGAGAGAGGGTGAATGGAGAGAGAGAGAGAGAGAGAGAGAGAGAATGGGGAGCGAGAGAATTGAGAGAGGACAGGGAGAGAGAGAGAATGGAGAGGCAGAGCGAATGGAGACAGGATGAAAGTGACGAACAGTAGCGCTCTCCTCTCTCAATCTTTATTGTGATAGACAGCTGCATACTGCGTTCTGGAGAATACACACATACTGTCCACACACACTGATATACTGTACACAAACTTTAGATAGAAACTTTGTGAAAATAATGAATGGTATAGGATCCACAAAGGTTCAGTTATTCACAATATAATTACCAACTCAAACTCACACATTTCAATAAAACCTACACATCCACTCCATGGAAAGTTGTGTACAATTATTAATCGTAGAGAATCCAGGGAGGATGAGAACTCCAGAAGATCATTAACACACACAAACCAACACACTCCCAGTAAACACGAACACACACTCTCTCTCTCGCTACAGTCATAATGCCTCTCTGTGAAGAAAGGCAGTTCTTTGTTTACTCTAGATAGAGTTTTAATGAAATGACCACTGGGAGACATTTTACCTGCAAAAAAGCACCTCAGTAATTTGCTGTCAGCTTGTCAAGAGATGAGCGGAAAATAGCAAACGATCTCAGCAGCAAGTCCTCATCCCTTGAAAAAGAAGAAGGAAGGAAGAGATGGAGCAAGAAATGCAGTACAGTAGATATGGAGGAGAAGAGGCTATTAAGCTGTTATTTGGCTGCTCTGTTAGCAGTTTACACAGCACTTTATTTTCCCATAAACAAGGAGAAAATAGCTGCGCTTCCTGAGAGCCTCCATATATTACCCACAAAGCCCTGTGAGCCAGGAGGGAGGCTGCCGGGGGGGCAGAAGGGGGGGGGGGGGGTGTGGACATTATGCAGATTCTATTATTCATGCATGCTTAGCGTGACACAACAGATCCAGTCCCACTCCCAAAGGTGTTTCCTCGACCGGAAGAGTGATGTACAGTATACTCTGTCATTGCTCCTGCCCCGCTCAGCCAGTGCACTGCTATTGTTCACTTCCTATGCTGGGAGATACCTGTAAGTTGAAAGACATAGGCTCACAGAAGCCTTTAAGGAAAAGTGAGTAAATAAACCCAGTGAACGGCACTGTGTGCCTAAGACTAGTGAGCTGGTTAAAACATTTACATAGATGGAAGGTAGATCTTGGGACATGGTTCAGTGGCTGAAGAGGGTTAACGGCTGAGTATGCCACCAGGTTTAGGTGAGACTTTTGCCACCATCACATCGCATTGAGGACGATCAGGTCTGCCGCACAGGAAATCACATTGCTACACATGCTAAAAACCACCGTGGGTGGAATTAAAAATACCACATCTCATCGGAGCAGGGATGTCACCCAGTTAGGGAGGAAATTAGGTTTAAACACTTCCAACTTCTCCAGCATGCACTGCCACTGGCAGGCTTCATACACCCAGCACGGTCCCTAACACACCATGGACTACTTATTACTACTCGATACAGACTCTATATTAGTCCATATGAAACGTATGCAATGGAAGAGATGTATATTCACATAATCATACAAAATGTATCTGTAACCCGCTCAGTGCACCCCAGGCAAATTAAGGAAGAGGATTGGTGAAGAACAAGCAGGACTGTAACTGCTTTGGGTTGTGTTTTGGGCTCTGGTCAGTTTGAGAACACACTGCGAGACCAGTGTGTGATAAGCTGTGTACCGAGTGTGTTCTAATTGTTTTGCAAAGCATGCTAATTGTGATTCATCTGCTCTTTTAAATGTCAGCACTCCCCGTAGTCTCTGTGTGATTCAGCGGCCCTCGAAACATCCAAAAAGCCTGAGTAATTGGAGGTGGCGCAGTGTGGAGACGAGAGGAGGATAGGAGGAGAGGAGGGGTGGACGGAGAGTGGTAGAAAGGGGTAGAAAGTGTTGTTTTCCGCCCCTCTGCGTGCCGTCACCCAAGCACCATGCTGACCTCCCCGGTCCATGCCCCTTCCTGCCACCCTGCTCTCTCATCATCCCTGAAGGTCAGAAGCAGACCGGCACCAGCGTGCCAGAGGCCAATCAGAGCATTTATAAATAGATTGGAGCACGTGTAGGTCAAGCGCTAAATCACCAATAACATTTTTCTGCATGGGAGTGGAAGTTTTGAGTGTCTGTGTATCTTTGTGTGTAAATGGTGAAAGCATCCGTGTTTAATACTAATGTATTAGATAAGACAGGCATCAGTTAATCAGAGAATTAAAGTGTTTTCCAGCTAAGGAAGTCACTACATAGACATGAAGGACTCATCACAGGATAGACATAGGGTCTGTTGATAAAGTATCTGACAGCTACAGCTGTTGTCCACCCCCCCAAATGCCACTGCACATATCCCCCAGTAAAAACAGCAGGTTTTATTAAAAGGAGGAAAGGAGGAGGAGCCCTTCTTGTCCCGTCACAACCCCAAGGCCTGCTGGGCCTGTCCCCATCTGCCGTGTGCAGTGAGAGATGCCACCAGTGCAGTGACATCTTAGGCAGTGGAGGGCCCCCGGGTATGGACCTGGTGGTACATCCAGAGCTCTGTCACAGTGTGGGGACACAACATGTGTGGACACATACGGGTTGATCTATCAGCTGGGACCCTCACAGCTGAGTGTACTCAGGATGAATAGTGTTCTTCCTCCAAATTACGCTGATGAGAAGCAAACAAGCCTTACGTTGGAATGTGAGAAATGCCACATTCTCCCTGTCTGGAACACACTGACTATGACAGTCTGTCTCATTAGCAGATCACAGCGTAGTCAATGTAAAATGACCAGAGGTACAATAATGATGATACATAATGATGACACATAATGATAATATCCTGGAGAAGCTGTGAAGGATGGGACATCAATAAGAACATATTTTAGACACAGTCCGAGGTTACGTCAATAAATGAGGATAGCAAAACTACCCATTTTCCCTCATCTCTTTTCCAAGTTCAAAATCACTTTCGTTCTCACAAACACAGAACAAAATATCTAGCACAGGCAGTTTTGTATCTCTTTCATCTATGTAAACATTCAGACTGGCAGACCTGCCTGAAGAATGGGATGATGAATATCAGAGTCACAACAGGACAATCCTACACAGTAGCACCAGCCTAGACATCAACTAGCTAGGGAAGACAGGCACACACACAGACAAAACTGAAGACACAATCACAACCTACCAGGTCATTTGTCAGGAACATTGCCGGTTTCAATAGACTCCATCCCTAACACAAGTCAAGGATAAAGGGACCAATACAGATAACAACTGAGCTTCTAAACTCAACCCTGGTGCCAGGCAGAATCCTGACCAAATGAGGCTCCAGTTCGCTCCACATCCCAAACCCAACATGGCCCCTGTTATTATCATTCTATTATCAGCCTCCTACCAAATTCCCCAAACTCCCGGCACTTCGCCCATGAATCTCTGCCCATCGCCATCACAGTGTACCAGCTATCCCAGCCTGCACTTTCTTTATCTCCACCCAAAAGAATCCCTAATTACCTGCCTCCTTTTCCTGCAGACTGAGACTCTATCCAAACAGCAGCTGCATCAGGAGGCAACATGGAGACATTTTCACAGCAAGGCTAAAAAATAAACCATCAATAAAACCACAATAAAAACCGACACCTACAAAACAGCTTCAACACGTGAAGTCCTGTGAACGAAAGCTGTCCGTTTGTCATGGACTGATCAGCAGGGAACTCCCAGATTATCCAGCCTGATATCCGAGTCCATTTCTACTCAGTCAATGCAGATAGTAAATTTCAATGAACCACTGACTTAATTGAAATGGAATGGGCCTTATCCCTGGATAGTGAGAGACACAGGTGAGAGTGTGGTGATAACATTAGTAAGATAAGGGCACAGTGTTAAGGATGAGGGAAGGCGTAGCCTGATGTTCAGTGAAACAACGTTTATAAATCTTATTATAATCCCTCTCCTTCCAGATGACAGTGCTAAGGCAGCTAGCGGTAATTACATTAGCATGCACCATAAAAAATAGGCTTTGACACACAGGGTTTCTCTGCAGATGATAAAGGCACTGCCTGCTTTTTTAATAAACACGACATGGCGAGCCACTACACCGCATCTGCCAGGATTCACCACTAACTCCCAGGAAATGTATGTACAAATAATTACTTTTTAATAGCCCATAATACGATTTCCTGCCAACAAAAATATTCAAATGGGTTTCAACCAGTACAGTATATTATCAGCCTGTAGCTACTACTAGGTGGGGAAAAAATATAGATGATTGTTTTTGTGATAATAATTATACCATTGTCATCTGCAGGGAAAAGGGAAAGTCATGCCTCTCTCTTGAGCTACAGCCTTACAGCTTGGGAATATTCTGTTGTTTTATGGCATACGACAACATACTCTAGCTCTTATTTCATCTCGGTATGTGGTCTGTGTGAATATAGTACATCCTATCTCTCATCATATGCCCACCACGTATGTTACTCCAATGGATCCTTGGCTCTATTCCACTGAGTCAAAAGAGATTGGCAATAAACATCTAAATTGATTCTAACATTAGCACCAAATTACCCATTTGTGTTCGTGCAAATTTGTGTTGGTGTGCGTTTCTGTGTGCTAAGACACCCTTTTTTTCTATAAGTTATATGGGACGTGCAGCACACACACTTTGTGTGTATCTCATCAATTCAGGGGTCCTGGATTCTTTCATGTGAACCCTAATTGAGCTGCGTCTGTGAGGAGGAGGCAGGCTGTTAGAGAACGCTGCTGCATTCTTCCCACTGCCATTGAAAATGCTACCCTTGAGTCTCGTGACCAGTATGAAAACATGGAAGTCGTCCTTGGGAGAGATAATTGGCTTGCCGTTGTATTGAGACTCAGCAGCAGCAGCAGGACTAGTGCTGTGAGGGGGGAGGAGCTGAGCGATTGTACAGTGGGTAGCACTGAACTGAGAGAAAAAGCTGGGAATAGTTAGCACATCTCAGAGACGCCTGTGTCTCTATTTTCAGAATTTCTTCAGTCCCACCCTAGTGACCTGGGTCACAGTTTCAGGTAACATGCAGAAGACATGGCTGCTATGTCTTTCTGTCGTTCCCCTCTCTCCTTAAAGAATTACAATTGGCATTGCACAGCCTGAACGCCATGTAAGACAAACTAATCTAGGGAATAATTTCATTTAACACTGTTAGTCACTTTTAGCTTTATATATCAGCATAGAATGAGAGACATTTCTTAAAAACACAATATTTATTTCTTCAGACACACTTGCTGCACTCAGACACACACAGGAGGAGCAGGCAGGGGGTCAGGGAGTCAGAAGAAAGTGGCAGTGGGAGTTACGTCAGGAATTAATCGACAGCATTAGCAATCTAGGCATCCCTGAGCCAGTTGAAGTGCTTTACATGGCATATCTGTGTTAATGGACTGGCTAATGCATTCTGGAATGATGAGCCTCCTCGCATCAAACCTCAGGGAGCCCACCGAACACTGGCTAACCGAGTAGCAGTCACCTTCTGCATAAACCAATCAGACCTGAGAGCTCTGCAACCCTATTTCACAGCAGACATGATGGAGAGCAGCCCCCAGTCTCCCAGCCAAGAGCCAGCCACAGACTTCACCATGGGGAGGGAGTGTGAGTGTGTGTATGTGTGTGTGCTCTTCTGCTAAACCATATGTTTGCCGATAATTGGTGGATTTGCCCATTTCACATAATGTCTTGAATGTACTGTAGGACCATACTCTACACTATGTAGTATGACTTCTAGAGTGCTGCACCAGTTTGGTGTGTGGTCTCATGCAGGGGAGCTGCAGCACAGTAGTCTTCCTCTTCCATGGCAACTGAGACATGAGGCCGTGTGACAAGCTGTTAATGGGGCTCATTGTGGGGCCTACCACCTCCCTGTGAGCAGGGCCATATCTGCGGAGTGTGGCTGCATTTAGAGCAGAGGGGTAGTGCCTGTCAGATCATTTACAGGAACAGATTAATACTGTCTGTCGAGATGCTCGCACCCCTGTGATACGCGAGCATTACACACTAAAAACAAATGGTTCTATATCATGCTAGATAAGGGTTATTTGGCTTGTAGCCATAGAGGAACCCTTTTGGTGCTATGAGCAACCTTTTTTAAAGGTTCGATAAAAACATGCTCATAAGGTTCTAAATGGAAACAGTATGGTGCTATAAATAACCCTTTACTAAATAACCCATTTATATGGTTCTATTTAGCACCAAAAAAGGGTTCCGCTATGGTTACAAGCCTTTATGGAGAATGGTTCAATAAAGAACATTTCTCAATCTCAATCTCAAAGATTCTTTGTAGAACCATACAGGTTTTACATTTATTTTGGTTTAATAGCCATACTATATTGTTAAAATTCCATAGGCTCTATTATTGTGTGTAATAAAACAGATGAATTAGGTTAGCTCTGAAACAACTGCTGGTCCCCGAGGAGAGAATTGACAACTACTGACTTCGTCAAACATTCTCAATTGACACAAGGACATACAGTCTTTCATAAGACACCTTCCCTGGTCATAATAATAGACATGTACCACATGTACTAGCATAACAGAACAGGTGAGATAAACTGCAACGACACTGGTTGCACAAAAATAGGTGAGCAAACCACACCCCAAAATATTCAAATTAGCCATCCACTCAATTTGTATTATTACTAAAAGAAGAAATAACCTTTTTTTTAACTGCAAAAAAGCATTGAAGGGCTCAAAGGGGTCTTTAGGTCAGTATGGTTCCACATAGAACCATCATCCTTCCCAAAGAACCCTTGAAGAACCCTAATTTTTTTGTGTGCATGGGGTGAGAATCCATCTGTGATGTCACGGCCACCCGGTAGAGGGAGACCCTAAAGTCACATCCACATTGGCCGTTGCTTCTCTCTTTGATGTCTGATGGTCACTTTCATTCTGCAGAGATGTGTTGTTCTCCAGAACGTCAAAGCTGGAGATCTCATTTCCTTGCACTTTCCTTGTCATCCAAACCCTGCAATAGAAAAATGAAGTGAGGGAAACAAGGAAAACAATATAAAAAGGGAAAACATAACCCTGGACCACAAAACAGATGTAGGAGACAGGTTCCTAATGGAGGAGAATGAGAGAGGAGGAAGAAGGGAAAGAAGAGGAGGAGTCAGACAAGTTTGATGGCTTGATTCAGATGGTTCTGCGTGACCTTGGGGATGATGGGGGAAAAAAAAATTGTGTCCCTGAGAGTAGAAAACATCAAGGTCATTGTGGGGTCTCTGATTACATTGTAATGGTGTTTTTAAATATTGTCCTTCCTGTGTGTCCTGTTCTCAGTAACAGTCATAATGCAATGGGTTTGGTTACCATCTCATCCAACTACTTCAATAATGACATGCAATAACATGGTGAACAAAGAGGAGTGACTAGATGGTCTGGAATTTGGCTCTGCAAAGCCTGATACTGAAGAGAGAAAGAGAAACACAAAAATGTACACAAATAAGGCACATACTATGGAGCGATTTCAGTGCCAACAGAAATTGCTTTTGAATCTTATCATTTTGAATTTGTATTATGATATTTCATTAAAAAAAATATTTTTGAATGTTTAATGCACAAATTTAATAATTCAATTCATAAATTGAACTTGTATTTCATGATTTGGAAACAGAACTGAATTAATATATTCAGTTTCAATATGGTAGATATCTGTCACGCCCTGGTCTTAGTATTTTGTGTTTTCTTTATTATTTTGGTCAGGCCAGGGTGTGACATGGGTTATTTTATCTGGTGTGTTTTGTCTTGGGGTTTTAGTAGGTCATGGGATCGTGGTTAGTGGTGTTGTCTAGAATAGTCTATGGCTGCCTGGAGTGGTTCTCAATCAGAGGCAGGTGTTTATCGTTGTCTCTGATTGGGAACCATATTTAGGCAGCCATATTCTTTGAGTGTTTCATGGGTGATTGTTCCTGTCTCTGTGTTTGTTTGCACCAGATAAGGCTGTTTAGGTTTTCACGGCACGTTTCTTGTTTTGTATTGTTCGTGTTTATCTTTTATTAAAGATGAATCAAAATAACCACGCTGCATTTTGGTCCGATCCCTGCTACACCTCCTCTTCAGAGGAAGAGGAGAAAGAAAACCTTAACAGAATCACCCACCACAACAGGACCAAGCGGCGTGGTGACAGGCAGCGGCAGCAGGAGCAGCGAAGTATGGAATATACGACTTGGGAGGAAATAGACAGGTGGGCGGTCAACCCAGAGAGAGTGCCAGAGCCCGCCTGGGATTCGCTGGAGCAGTGTGAAGAAGGTTATAGGAGAATGGAGTTGGAGAGACGAACACGGCGGCGCGGATGGAAGCCCGAGAGTCAGCCCCAAAAATTGCTTCATACAGGGAGTATGGCGAAGTCAGGTAGGAGACCTGCGCCAACTTCCTGTGCTTAACGGGGGGCTAGAGAGACCGGGCAGGCATTGTGTTATGCTGTGGTGCACACGGTGTCTCCAGTGCGGGTGCATAGCCCGGTGCGGTACATACCAGCTCCTTGTATCGGCCGGGCAAGAGTGGGCATCGAGCCAAGTGTCCTGAAGCAGGCTCTACGCATCTGGTCTCCGGTGCGTCTCCTTGGGCCGGCTTACATGGCACCAGCCTTGCGCACGGTGTCACCGGTTCGCCTGCATAGCCCAGTGCGGGCTATTCCACCTCGCCGCACTGGCAGGGCGACCGGGAGCATTCAACCAGGGAAGGTTGGGCAGGCTCGGTGCTCAAGAGCTCCAGTGCGCCTGCACGGGCCGGTCTATCCAGTACCACCTCCACGCACCAGCCCTCCGGTGGCAGCTCCAGGCTTCCTGTGCGTGTCCTCGGCCCAGTACCACCAGTGCCAGCACCACGCATCAGGCCTACAGTGCACTTCGCCTGTCCAGCGCTGCCAGAGCCTTCCTCCTCTCCAGCGCTGCCGGAGTCTCCCGCCTGTCCAGTGCAGCCGGAGTCTCGCGCCTGTTCAGCGCTGCCGGAGTCTCGCGCCTGTTCAGCGCTGCCGGAGTCTCCCGCCTGTTCAGCGCTGCCAGAGTCTCCCGCCTGTTCAGCGCTGCCGGAGTCTCCCGCCTGTTCAGCGCTGCCGGAGTCTCCCGCCTGTTCAGCGCTGCCGGAGTCTCCCGCCTGTCCAGCCCTGCCAGAGCTGCCAGTCTGCAAGGAGCAGACAGAGCTGCCAGTCTGCAAGGAGCAGCCAGAGCTGCCAGTCTGCAAGGAGCCGCCAGATCTGCCAGTCTGCAAGGAGCCGCCAGAGCTGCCAGTCTGCAAGGAGCCGCCAGATCTGCCAGTCTGCAAGGAGCCGCCAGAGCTGCCAGTCTGCAAGGAGCCGCCAGAGCTGCCAGTCTGCAAGGAGCAGCCAGAGCTGTCAGTCTGCAAGGAGCCCCCAGAGCTGCCAGTCTGCAAGGAGCAGCCAGAGCTGTCAGTCTGCAAGGAGCCCCCAGAGCTGCCAGTCTGCAGGGAGCTGCCAGTCTGCAAGGAGCTGCCAGAGCTGCCGGTCTGCAAGGAGCCGCCAGAGCTGCCGGTCAGCATGGAGCTGCCAGAGCCGCCGGTCAGCATGGAGCCGCCAGAGCCGCCAGTCAGCATGGAGCAGCCAGAGCCGCCAGTCAGCATGGAGCAGCCAGAGCCGCCAGTCAGCATGGAGCAGGAAGAGCCGCCAGTCAGCATGGAGCAGGCAGAGCCGCCAGTCTGCATGGAGCAGCCAGAGCCGCCAGTCTGCATGGAGCAGCCAGATCTGCCAGTCTGCAAGGAGCCGCCAGAGCTGCCAGTCTGCAAGGAGCCGCCAGATCTGCCAGTCTGCAAGGAGCCGCCAGAGCTGCCAGTCTGCAAGGAGCCGCCAGAGCTGCCAGTCTGCAAGGAGCAGCCAGAGCTGTCAGTCTGCAAGGAGCCCCCAGAGCTGCCAGTCTGCAAGGAGCAGCCAGAGCTGTCAGTCTGCAAGGAGCCCCCAGAGCTGCCAGTCTGCAGGGAGCTGCCAGTCTGCAAGGAGCTGCCAGTCTGCAAGGAGCTGCCAGAGCTGCCGGTCTGCAAGGAGCCGCCAGAGCTGCCGGTCAGCATGGAGCTGCCAGAGCCGCCGGTCAGCATGGAGCCGCCAGAGCCGCCAGTCAGCATGGAGCAGCCAGAGCCGCCAGTCAGCATGGAGCAGCCAGAGCCGCCAGTCAGCATGGAGCAGGAAGAGCCGCCAGTCAGCATGGAGCAGGCAGAGCCGCCAGTCTGCATGGAGCAGCCAGAGCCGCCAGTCTGCATGGAGCAGCCAGAGCCGCCAGTCAGCATGGAGCAGCCAGAGCCGCCAGTCAGCATGGAGCAGCCAGATCCGCCAGTCTGCCAGGATCGGCCAGAACCACCAGCCAGCCAGGATCTGCCAGAGCCATCAACCTGCCTGAGCTTCCTCTCAGTCCCGAGCTTCCGCTCAGTCCCGAGCTTCCGCTCAGTCCCGAGCTACCCCTCAGTCCCGAGCTACCCCTCAGTCCCGAGCTACCCCTCAGTCCCGAGCTACCTCAGTTCCGAGCTGCCCCTCAGTCCAGTGGGGCCCTTGGTGAGGGTTACTAGGCCAAGGTCGATGGCGAGGGTCGCATATCTAAGGACGCGTATTAAGCGGACTAAGACTTTTTTGAAGTGGGGTTCACGTCCCGCGCCGGAGCCGCCACCGTGGCCAGACGCCCACCCGGACCCTCCCCTATGGGTTTAGGTGTGCGGCCGGGAGTCCGCACCTTGGGGGGGGGGGGGTTCTGTCACGCCCTGGTCTTAGTATTTTGTGTTTTCTTTATTATTTTGGTCAGGCCAGGGTGTGACATGGGTTATTTTATGTGGTGTGTTTTGTCTTGGGGTTTTTGTAGGTCATGGGATTGTGGTTAGTGGGGTTGTCTAGAATAGTCTATGGCTGCCTGGAGTGGTTCTCAATCAGAGGCAGGTGTTTATCGTTGTCTCTGATTGGGAACCATATTTAGGCAGCCATATTCTTTGAGTGTTTCGTGGGTGATTGTTCCTGTCTCTGTGTTTGTTTGCACCAGATAAGGCTGTTTAGGTTTTCACGGCACGTTTCTTGTTTTGTATTGTTCGTGTTTATCTTTTATTAAAGATGAATCAAAATAACCAAGCTGCATTTTGGTCCGATCCCTGATACACCTCCTCTTCAGAGGAAGAGGAGAAAGAAAACCTTAACAATATCACAGAGGGCTGCTGAGTGGAGGACAGATCATAATAATGGCTGGAATAGAGTGAATGGAATGGTATCAAATACATGGAAACCATGCGTTTGATGAGATCAATACCATTCCAGCTATTCCATTCCAGCCATTACCATGAGCCCGTCCTCCCCAATTAATGTGCCACCAACCTCCTGTGGTAGATATTGCCTTCATTGTCTATGTATCAAGTTAACAAACCATAATTTCAAGGTAATCAAAGTTTCATATAGTCATCTTCTAAGATGCATTCAGATTCAGTTTTCAAATTCAGATTCAAAACCTGATCATGGCCACCCGGCACCGGCGGAGGGAGACCCTCAATCACATCCCCCTAGCCCCTCGCCTCGCTCTCTGATGTTCACTTTCATTCTGCTGAGAGGGCCCCCCCCCCTCCCCCCCATGGTCCCACTGGATCCGATTCTGATAGAGTCGTTTTAAAAGGCATGTAATTTATTGGCTAACCGCTCAGTGGTATCACTCGAGCTGCTAGAAGATTTCTTCAACAAATTGCCTTAAAAACGAAGACATTTTTAGAATAGTGCTTCAAATTCCAATCACACTGACTCCCAGCTGAGCGACACTAAAGCAGATGTGTTCTCTCTCTTTCTCTCTCTCTCTCTCTCTCTCTCTCTCTCTCTCTCTCTCTCTCCCACCACTGACACACTTCTGTTTCCCTCTCTTTTCTCCCGCTCTTATTCTCACTTCCTTTCTTTTTCCTTCCACTGTATCTCAACCCACTTTCTCACATCTAAACTCCTCCTTCCCCCTCCACCCCCCCACCTCTTTACCCCTCCCCCACTCCCCCTAACCCCCCCCCCCCCCCCCCCCCCCCCCCCCCGTCTCCATCCCTCTCTAATGAATCACAGTGAAGATTCCCTTCAAACAATGATGATAGAGCCCCTCTGGCACGAACACATATTGCATACATTCATCACTGCAGTAATGTAAGGTATGTCAGCCAGCACCCCACAAGCTCACTAAGACATATTGTCCACACAAAATATGTCCACACATATTGTGACTATGTTATAACACGGCCATATCTTAGGAAGATCCCAGTGCCATATAGTAAGCTGGACTTCCTTCTCATGCAATGCAACAATATTACTGTATCCAGTGGTTCCTAGGTCCAGGATGCTATGTGTCCCTTTCAATTCAAAATCCATCAGTGCAGGCCCAGGCCCAGCCCCAGCATGTCTCATGGCAGATAATGGTGGTGTGATTCTCCCTGGGACAGACAGATGAGGCTGAGTAGAGACAGCTCCAGTGGAAAGGGCAGACTGCCCTGTGAATACTCATCCAGGGATTCAGAAACAAACTGCAGCTGACTGGTATTTAAGCGCTCACGTAGTACACCGGCAGGGTGGACACACACCCGCACCCACCCACACCCACACACACACATGGATGCATGCACGCGCACACAGATATTTGAGCACACACACACATGTACGCACACACACAAATATGCAAGCAGCACACACACACAGCTGACAGATCAAAGCAAATGATTCCTGACTTTTTTCTACAGTATCTCTACAGACTCCTCCACCTGTCTTCCACGTCTGATTTCAACACATACAGGTGTTTTTAAAAACGTTCAATTAAATATTTTCTGTTGCCTGAACATCTGTTGATAAAGTGTGTGAAAAACTTAATGTCAGCCTGTTCCATACAGATACAGAAGATAGTAGCTTTAGCTGAAGAGAGAGATCAACCTTGTCTCAAAGCATTTTGTATGATTCTGTACGTGAAACTGGGATGCTCCATTTATGATATGTATGACATGTTTTGTATGGTAGAGTACATATTCATTTGTTTATGTCCATCACCCATTTCGTATGTTATGTTACAAATTACAATTCATACAATTCATTAAAAAAATTAGAATTAAGAACACTCCAAACTTGACTGCCCTTGACCAGCAAATAAACATCCTGTGGCGTACTGCACTAGCTTCGAATTGTCCAAATCAAATCAAATGTATTTGTCACATACACATGGTTAGCAGATGTTAATGTGAGTGTAGCGAAATGCTTGTGCTTCTAGTTCCGACAATGCAGTAATAACCAACGAGTAATCTAACCTAACAATTCCACAACTACTACCTTATACACACAAGTTTAAAGGGATAAAGAATATGTACATAAAGATATATGAATGAGTGATGGTACAGAACGGCATAGGCAAGATGCAGTATATGGTATCGAGTACAGTATATACAGTGCCTTGCGAAAGTATTCGGCCCCCTTGAAATTTGCGACCTTTTGCCACATTTCAGGCTTCAAACATAAAGATATAAAACTGTATTTTTTTGTGAAGAATCAACAACAAGTGGGACACAATCATGAAGTGGAACGACATTTATTGGATATTTCAAACTTTTTTAACAAATCAAAAACTGAAAAATTGGGCGTGCAAAATTATTCAGCCCCTTTACTTTCAGTGCAGCAAACTCTCTCCAGAAGTTCAGTGAGGATCTCTGAATGATCCAATGTTGACCTAAATGATTAATGATGATAAATACAATCCACCTGTGTGTAATCAAGTCTCCGTATAAATGCACCTGCACTGTGATAGTCTCAGAGGTCCGTTAAAAGCGCAGAGAGCATCATGAAGAACAAGGAACACACCAGGCAGGTCCGAGATACTGTTGTGAAGAAGTTTAAAGCCGGATTTGGATACAAAAAGATTTCCCAAGCTTTAAACATACCAAGGAGCACTGTGCAAGCGATAATATTGAAATGGAAGGAGTATCAGACCACTGCAAATCTACCAAGACCTGGCCGTCCCTCTAAACTTTCAGCTCATACAAGGAGAAGACTGATCAGAGATGCAGCCAAGAGGCCCATGATCAGTCTGGATGAACTGCAGAGATCTACAGCTGAGGTGGGAGACTCTGTCCATAGGACAACAATCAGTCGTATATTGCACAAATCTGGTCTTTATGGAAGAGTGGCAAGAAGAAAGCCATTTCTTAAAGATATCCATAAAAAGTGTTGTTTAAAGTTTGCCACAAGCCACCTGGGAGACACACCAAACATGTGGAAGATGGTGCTCTGGTCAGATGAAACCAAAATTGAACTTTTTGGCAACAATGCAAAACGTTATGTTTGGCGTAAAAGCAACACAGCTGAACACACCATCCCCACTGTCAAACATGGTAGTGGCAGCATCATGGTTTGGGCCTGCTTTTCTTCAGCAGGGACAGGGAAGATGGTTAAAATTGATGGGAAGATGGATGGAGCCAAATACAGGACCATTCTGGAAGAAAACCTGATGGAGTCTGCAAAAGACCTGAGACTGGGACGGAGATTTGTCTTCCAACAAGACAATGATCCAAAACATAAAGTAAAATCTACAATGGAATGGTTCAAAAATAAACATATCCAGGTGTTAGAATGGCCAAGTCAAAGTCCAGACCTGAATCCAATCGAGAATCTGTGGAAAGAACTGAAAACTGCTGTTCACAAATGCTCTCCATCCAACCTCACGGAGCTCGAGCTGTTTTGCAAGGAGGAATGGGAAAAAATGTCAGTCTCTCGATGTGCAAAACTGATAGAGACATACCCCAAGAGACTTACAGCTGTAATCGCAGCAAAAGGTGGCGCTACAAAGTATTAACTTTCAATTTTCAATTAACGCCCAATTTTTCAGTTTTTGATTTGTTAAAAAAGTTTGAAATATCCAATAAATGTCGTTCCACTTCATGATTGTGTCCCACTTGTTGTTGATTCTTCACAAAAAAATACAGTTTTATATCTTTATGTTTGAAGCCTGAAATGTGGCAAAAGGTCGCAAAGTTCAAGGGGGCCGAATACTTTCGCAAGGCACTGTACATATGAGATGAGTAAAGTGGCATAGTTTAAAGTGGCTAGTGATACATGTATTACATAAAGATGCAGTAGATGATAAGAGTACAGTATATACATATAAATATGAGATGAATAATGTAGGGTATGTAAACATTATATTAAGTAGCATTGTTTAAAGTGGCTAGTGATATATTTTACATCAATTTCCATCAATTCCCATTATTAAAGTGGCTGGAGTTGAGTCAGTGTGTTGGCAGCATCCACTCAATGTTAGTGGTGTCTGTTTAACAGTCTGATGGCCTTGAGATAGAAGCTGTTTTTCAGTCTCTCGGTCCCAGCTTTGATGCACCTGTACTGACCTCGCCTTCTGGATGATAGCGGGGTGAACAGGCAGTGGTCCCAGCAATATGCAACTTTTCAGGGAAGACAGGAACCAATATACACAGTCAGTTAGGAAAGCTTTTTCAAACCGAAATGTGCATCTTGCAGCACTAATTCCAAAACGTTTTGGGACACTGTAAAGTTAATGGAGAATAATAGCACCTCCTCCCAGCTGCCCACTGCACTGAGGCTAGGAAATACTGTCACACCTGATAAATTCACGATAATCGAGAATTTCAATAAGCATTTCTCTACGGTTGGCCATGCTTTCCTCGTGGCTACCCCAAGCAACAGTTCTGCACCCCCCACAGCAACTGGCCCAATCCCCCCCGCTTCTCCTTCACCCAAATCCAGACAGCTGATGTTCTGATAGAGCTGCAAAATCTGGATCCCTAAAAATCAGCTGGGCTAGACAATCTGGACCCTCTCTTCCTAAAATTATCTGCCGCCATTCTTGCAACTCCAATTACTAGTCTGTTCAACCTCTCTTTCGTATCGTCTGAGATTCTTAAAGACTGGAAAGCAGCTCCGGTCATCCCCCGCTTCAAAGGGGGAGACACTCTAGACCCAAACTGTTACAGACCTATATCTATCCTGCCCTGCCTTTCTAAAGTCTTCAAAAGCCAAGTGAACAAACAGATCACCGACCATTTCGAATCCCACCGTACCTTCTCTGCTATGTAATCCGGTTTCCGAGCTGGTCACGGGTGCACCTCATCCACACTCAAGGTCCTAAACAATACCATAACCGCCATAGATAAAAGACAGTACTGTGCAGCCGTCTTCATCGACCTAGCCAAGGCTTTCGACTCTGTCAATCACCGCATTCTTATCGGCAGACTCAATAGCCTTGGTTTCTCAAATGACTGCCTCACCAACTACTTCTCAGATAGAGTTCAGTGTGTCAAATTGGAGGGCCTGTTGTCCGGACCTCTGGCAGTCTCTATGGGGGTGCCACAGGGTTCAATTCTTGGGCTGACTCTTTTCTCTGTATATTTCAGTGATGTCGCTCTTGCTGCTGGTGATTCTCTGATCCACCTCTACGCAGACGACACCATTCTGTATACATCTGGCCCTTCTCTAGACACTGTGTTTTCAAACCTCCAAATGAGCTTCAATGCCATACAACACTCCTTCCATGGCCTCCAACTGCTCTTAAATACAAGTAAAACTAAATGCATGCTCTTCAACAGATCGCTGCCCGCACCCGCCTGCCCGACTAGCATCACTACTCTGGACGGTTCTGACTTAGAATATGTGGACAACTATAAATGCCTAGGTGTCTGGCTAGACTGTAAACTCTCCTTCCAGACTCATATTAAGCATCTCCAATCCAAAATGAAATCTAGAATCAACTTCCTATTTCTCAACAAAGCCTCCTTCACTCATGCTGCCAAACATACCCTCGTAAAACGGACTATCCTACCGATCCTTGACTTCGGCGATGTCATTTACAAAATAGCCTCCAACACTCTACTCTGCAAATTGAATGCAGTCTATCACTGTGCAACCCGTTTTGTCACCAAAACCCTATATACTACCCACCACTTCGACCTGTATGCTCTCGTTGGCTGGTCCTCGCTACATATCCATCGCCAAACACACTGGCACCAGGTCATCTCTAAGTCTTTGCTAGGCAAAACTCCACCTTATCTCAGCTCACTGGTCACCATAGCAACACCCACCCATAGCATGCGCTCCAGCAGATATTTTTCACTGGTCATCCCTAAAGCCAACACCAGTTCTCTGCTGCCAATGACTGGAACAAATTGCAAAAATCACTGAAGTTGGAGACTTACATCTCTCTCACTAAATTTAAGCATCAGCTGTCAGAGCAGCTTACCGATCACTGCAGCTGTACACAACTCATCTGTAAATAGCCCATCCAACCAACAATATTTGTTTTTGTTTTTCTGCTCTTTTGCACACCAGTATTTCTACTTGCACATCCTCATCTGCACATATATCACTCCAGTGTTAATTGCTAAATTGTAATTACTTTGCCACTACGGCCTATTTATTGCCTTACCTCCTTACTGCATTTGCATACACTGTATACAGATTTTTCTATTGTGTTATTGACTGTACATTTGTTAAACCCATGTGTAATTTTGTGTTGTTGTTTTTTTTCGCACTGTTTTGCTTTATCTTGGATAGTCACAGTTGTAAATTAGAACTTGTTCTGAACTGGCCTTCCTGGTTACATAAAGGTGAAAAAATAAACAATAGTAATATTTGTTACGAATTTGAAAAACCTACAGTATGTTATGAATTTGCAAAATGTATGATATGTTTCCTAGTTAAATAAAGTTTAAATAAAAAAAAACAAATAGGTGGCTAACATTATCTAGTTGGCTAACGTTAGCTAGGATAGTGATTAGGGTTAGGGGAAGGGTTAGCTAACATGCCAAGTAGGTGCAAAGTAGCTAAAAAGTAGCATGTAATTGAAAAGTTGCTAATTAGGTACATTTCTGAAGTTGTCTGTGATGAGATTTTAACTCACAACCTTTGGGTTGCTAGATGTTCGCATTATACGCCCACACATCAACCTCAACCAACCAACCACCCTACTTTTGCTTTTGCTTTAAGTAACCATCTGTCTTATGTAACCATACCAAACGTAACATACTGTATCATACTAATTTGAGTGTCCCGGATTTACATTTAGTATGTTATGACTAGTCTATGAGACCAGGCTGGAGAGATAGGAATACCAAATGACTGAGACTCAATTAGATGTGTCTTTGTCCACTCTGTGGTATGTCTCTGTGGCATTCCACCAGTGTTAGTCAATAACCTGAGTCTGTCTGTCTGTCTGTCTGTCTGTCTGTCTGTCTGTCTGTCTGTCTGTCTGTCTGTCTGTCTGTCTGTCTGTCTGTCTGTCTGTCTGTCTGTCTGCCTGCCTGCCTGCCTGCCTGCCTGCCTGCTCTGCCTGCTCTGCTTGCAGTTACTGCAGGCTCCAGGCTCCAGGCTCCAGGCTCCAGGCTCCAGCTAACTGACCGGGAATAACAAGTGAGGAAGCAATGTGCTCGCCCTCAATTCAGATCAGCCACTCAATCAGCACAACACTACAGAGCTTACTTTAACAATAAAACAATAGGCAGCAGACTACCACCCAGCCCTCCATGGGTTGTTGTGGCCCCTGCAGTCTGTTCGTTATGAAGTTATGTCCGCTGACAGCGCCTCCCTGACCTCCATCCTAAACCTTCATACACAGTATGTATCCACCCCACAGACTGGCTGGGGATTGGTCAGCAACCACCTGTGACATCATAGGCCTGAGACAGTCAATACTAATGAAGTCAGGGACTGGTGGTGAATTACATTATAGCTTTGAGGTTCATAAGCAATATTTTTATTTTTTTATTAAAACCCATATTGTATTGAGAAGATGAAAGCAGAAGGAGAAGGAACACAGATTGCGGGATGGAAAACAAATTAACAGCATCTTTGGTGATGTCTTTTGTCTGGGATATTAGTCATGTACCAGTTCTACCACAAAGCTCTTCAGCTGTGTTTTGGACTTAATATCAACAGAGCAGAACAGATTTAGGCAAGGAAACACTAAATGAACACAGCCAAACATGCACATGAACACACTCACTCACACATGCACAAACTGACATATACAGACAAACAAACAGATGGAAACAAACAAGCAATTGTGGCAGTTTAATTGACTGTGTGATAGTAATAATGAATGGTTGACTCTGCAGATGTGGCTAATTAGAAGCTTCTCTATATTCCCCCATCGTCCTATTGGAATACAACCCACTGTTCTCAAACCACTATAGTATGGTGTACTCCTGAATGTAAATGGAATAGAGGCACAGTGAGAACATATATGTACTGCTCCCACTGTACAACAAGCTGTTGGGTAGAGTGAAAATAGAAAACCTGTATAGGGTCATAGGATGAAGGTCAACATCACCATAATAATGTCACATTGAGTGGATAATGACTGACAATGTCCCTATTCTACCCAAACATCTTCCCTGTCCAGTATGTACTAATAAACAACATTGATAGTACAGAATAAACATTGTTCTTTAGAAATCTTTAGAGCCTGGCCTAGAGATGGTCTATGGAGAGGAATGGTCAGAGAGAGCATCATAGAACTCGCATATTCTAGCCTGCACTTCAGAACACTCCATACGGTGCAGGAAGGATTCCAAATCATCAGTGGTAGGAGCTGCAACATGACACAATGAGTTGTAGCATCTGTCATCCCTCCACCGTACGGATCTGCCAGATCTGAAGTCAATTATAAAAACGTTAGCACCCCAGCCATCATAAATCGCCGTCTATTAGGAATAATAATTGCACAATCACATGGCTGGGAGACGGAGTGTGGCACTAAACCAGGATAGGGGGAAAGTGGCTGCATGAACTACTATGCTCAATGATATTGATAGGCCCTCATAAAGCAGGTCATACTGAGAGGGGAAACTCAAAGCCCTGGCGGTGCGTCTCGTTACAGGACTAAAGGAGCTCTACATCTGTGATGCCGCTTCACTGTTAGTGCCTCTGACAACTCACAAAAGAGCACACATTTCAATTGAACCAAATTGACAGGCTGTTGGCAGGAGAAAGTAATAGACAACAAGATATCACAGTTCAAAAACATATAGACTTTAAAGTTAGCGTCCTACAGAAAAAGGCCGAGCTACGATTTGTTTTAGAAATAGGATTTTTTTCTCTCTTTTGATGCAAAGTTGCACAGTACACAAACGCACACGCAGCCCCCCACCCCCCCCCACACACACCCACACACACACACACACACACACACACACACACACACACACACACAGACACACGCATGCACGCACGCACACACACACACACACACACACACACACACACACACACACACACACACACACACACATACTCTCTCTCTCATATGCATCACAGATGTAGAGCAGACAGCTTTTAGTAAGAGGCAGTAGAAGAGCCCTGTCAATCAAACAGGAATATTATATGATATCTGTCAAAGCAGTGTACATGTTTGAAAGATGACTGAAGAGGATGCAACTGGGAGAGGTGGATAAATAAAACACAGCTTATATCTAAAGGAGAAAGGCCATCTCAAAGCCTCCCTCTTAATAAGATGAAAGCAATAATATCCATGTCAAAAGGCAATAAAACATACAGATAATATCATCTTTTTATCTGGTCATTTGGGATCAGACTAATATCTAAAGAACGTTGTTATATTACAGCAGGGCGACAAACCCTGTTCCTGGAGAGATACCGTCCTGTAGGCTTTCGCTCCAACCCTGATCTAGCGCACCTGATTCTAATAATTAGATGATTGATCAGCTGAATCAGGCTAGTTACAACTATGGTTGGAGGATGGTAGCTCTCCAGGAGCAGTGGTGTAAAGTACTTAAGTAAAAATACTAGTACTACATATGTAGTTTTTTCAGGTATTTACTTTACAATTTATATTTTCTGTAACTTTTGCTTTTACTTCACTACATTCCTAAAGAAAATGATGCACTTTTTACTCTACACATATTCCCTGACACCCAAAAGTACTTGTTACATTTTGAATGCTTAGCAGAACAGGAAAATTGTCTAATTCACACACTTATCAAGAGAACATCCCTGGTCATCCCTTCTGTCTCTGATCTGGCAGACTCACTCAACACATGCATTGTTTGTAAATTATGTCTGTGTTGGAGCATGCCCCTGGCTATCTGTAAATAAATTAAATAAAGAAAATTATGCAGTCTGGTTTGCTTAATATAACGAATTTGAAATTACTTATATTTGTACTTTCACTTTTGATACTGAAGTATATTTTAGCAATAACACTGACTTTCACTCAGGTAGAATTTTACTGGGTGACATTTACATTTATTTCAGTCATTTTCTATTAAGGTATCTTTACTTTTACTCAAGTATGATAATTGGGTACTTTTCCCATCATTGTCCAGGACCAGGGTTGGAGATCTCTTTATTACAGAATGTTGCTTCATTCTGGTAACCTTTTAAGGCTAGGGGGCAGTATTCAGAAGTTTGGATGACTGAGGTGCCCAAAGTAAACTGTCTGTTACTCAAGCCCAGAAGCTAGGATATGCATATGCATGCTAGTATTGGATAGAAAGCACTCTGACGTTTCTAAAACTGTTAAAATAATGTCTGTGAGTATAACAGAACTGATTTGGCAGGCGAAATCCCGAGGACAATCCATCCAGTTTTTTTTTGAGGTCATTGGTCTTTTAAATGCTTTTCTATGGGAAAGCCTAATAATTAGGACCCAGATTGAAGTTCCTATGGCTTCTGCTAGATGTCAACAGTATTTAGCTGTTTTTTTGAAAAATGAAGAAGTATTCATATTCTTTCAAAGTATCCCTCAGAAGGACTCTTTTGGCGCGCGTGATTGAGTGCACGCTCCTCGTTCTTTTTCTCCGGTATTGAACACAGTTTATCTGTCGTAAATTTTATTGATTACTTACATATTAGGGTACCTGAGGTTGGATTAGAAACGTTGTTTGATTTGTTTGGACGAAGTTTAATGGTAACTTTTTAGATTCCTTTGTAGGCATGTTGGGCGAGTTGGAACAGGTGGATTTTTGAATCAAACGCGCCAAATAAATGGACATTTTTGGGATATAAAGAAGGACTTTTTCGAACAAAACAACCATTCGTTGTGTAACTGGGACTCTTCGGATTGCAGAAAGATGAAGTTCTTCAAAGGTAAGTGATTTATTTTATCGCTATTTTTGAGTTTTGTGACACCTGTGCAGATTATGAGTTCATGTTAATGCAGGAAGTGGGTGAGGCGCTGTCCTCAGACGATCAAATGCTATGCTTTCGCCGTAAAGCCTATTGTAAATCGGACAAAGCGGTTCAATTACCAAGATTCTAAGCTAAAGAATGGTGTATAACACCTGTATTTTTATGAATGTTTAATATTACTACTTTTGTTTTTTGAATTTTGCGTACTGCACCGGATGTTGTCGATGTTGTCGAGAACGCTAGCGTCCCAATGATCCGAAAGAAGTTAAGCTGTGTATTTCCTGCCTGTAATTAACACACCTTTAAGTGTTGCAGTCATTTTAGTTGCTGTAGTAGCTGACGTGTATAGTGTTGAGTCATCCACATACACAGCCAAAAATCTTTAGTAAAGATTGAAAAAAGTAACACGCCTAGACAGCTGCCCTGGGGAATTCCTGATTCTACCGGGATTATGTTGGAGAGGCTTCCATTAAAGAACACCCTCTGTGCTCTGTTAGACAGGTAACTTTTTATCCACAGTATGGCAGGGGGTGTAAAGCCATAACACATTGGTTTTTCCAACAGCAGACTATGATTGATAATGTCAAAAGTCTAACAGAACAGCCCCCACAATCTTTTTATCATCAATTTATCTCAGCTAATCATCAGTCATTTGTGCTGTGCTTGTTGAATGTCCTTCCCTATAAGAGTGCTGAAAGTCTGTTGTTAATTTGTTTACAGTAAAATAGCATTGTATCTGGTCGACATTTTTTTTATTTTTAAGTTTACCAAGGGTTGGTAACAGGCTGATTGGTCGGCTATTTTAACCAGTAAAGAGGGCTTTATTATTCTTGGGTAGCGGAATGACTTTTGCTTCCCTCCAGGCCAGAGGGCACACACTTTCTAGTGGGCTGAGATTGAAAATATGGCAAATAGGAATTGTCCATCCAAGTTGTCAGACCCAGGTGGCTTGCCATTGTTGATAGACAACAATCATTTTTTCACCTTTTCCAAACTCACTTTACGGAATTCAAAATTACAATTCTTGTCTTTCAGAATTTGGTCAGTTATGCTTGGATGTGTAGTGTCTATGTTTGTTGCTGGTATGTCATGCATACATTTGTTAATATTGCCAATTAAAAAAATCTATGATGATCACAGGAAGGGAATGTCAACAACAACAAAAATTGCCCGCAATAAAAATATTGTTGAAATGCCCTGTCTAAGGATATCCTTTCCACTACCTATTTAATCTTGCTATTGCAACTTACTGGGTTCGAACCAGGTCTCCTGCATGCCACAAGACTGTGTTAGCCCACTTATCTATAGGGATAAGTTCAGGAAGTTCATGTAGAGGATGACACGCTGCTTGCTTAATGAGTACCACTTCCCCCTGATTTATCTCATATGGAGACTTGAACTCAGGACTTGTGCCTCAAAAACACACGTAACCGACCTCTTCAAGCATTCTAAACCATCGTGCTATTAACAAAGGCCTTCTTCAATTCCACAAAGCGCAAAACTTCAGGCTGAGTGAGTTTTACAGATCCCCATATGCTACACTAATACAAGTTTTCAAGATCCAGCAAGGTTACTCGCTTGGTTTGATGATCCATGCTTATGTGATGAGAACCTTGCATGAGACCTGAAGACATGTTAGTTTGTGTTAGATATAGTCTAGTTTCAAGCAGGGGTGGACTGACCATCTGGCATTTCGGAGAGTTGCCAGATTTTTGCCCAGTGGGCTTGTCGAACTAGGGTTTTTTTGCACAAAATTATAATTATCTGGCTAATAATGGGGGCCTCAAGGAAAATAATGGGCCAGTGTGAGGCCCTGGAGGAAAAGAATGGGCCGGTGTGGGAGCCTCAAGGAAAATAATGGTTCGGTGGGTTAGAAATGCCAGGGATGATTTTTGGTCCCAGTCCGCCCCTCGTTTCAAGTCTCCGGCAAGGGTAGTTCGTTTTCAGGTTAATATTTGACTGGCTGGGTTAAGAATGTGTTAGCCTGTTAAGCTAAAGCCTATGCATTGCTCCTGTGACAATGGATGGGCTGAAGTGTTAATGCAGGTGGTTTGTTGACCACGCTCACGTGATGAGTAACTTCTCTGAGACCTGAAAAGCTGCATTGTCTGATGCACAGGAGACCTGGGTTAAAATCCCATCAGTCAAACTAACACGTCTTCATGTCTCAGCCAAGGTTGCTCATCACATAGCGTTACGAGCGGCCTGATCCCACAAGCTTGCATGAGTGGTTCGCTACATGCGGTAATCGGTCTGGTAATTACTAGGCTACTGTACTTATTACATGAATGGATCAAAAAAATTGTATTATCAAATTTTGTTTGTCACATGCGTCGAATACAACTGGTATCAATTTTACTGTCAAATTATTACTTACGAGCCCTTTACCAACAATGCAGAGTTAAATAGTAAGAATTATTTGCAAAAAATTAAAAATGAAATAGCAACACAATAAAATAACAATAGCGAGACTATATACACGGAGTACCAGTCTGAGCCAATGTGCAGGGGTATGAAGTAATTTAGGTAATATGTACATGTAGGTAGGGGTAAAAGTGACTAGGCAATCAGGATAGATAATAAACAGAGTAGCAGCAGCGTATGTGAAGAGTGTGAAAGTGTGTCTATGTGTGAGTGTGTGTGTAGCGTCGATATGCATGTGTGTGTGTGTGTGTATTGTGTGTGTGAGCGTATGTAGATGTATGTAGTCTATGTGTGTGTATGTGTGTGTTGGAGTGTCAGTGTAGTATGTGTGAGTCTGTGGGTATAGTCTAGTGAGTGAACATAGAGCCGGTACAAGAGAGACAGTGCAAATAAAAAGGGGTTCAAGGTTTGGGACCGGTTCAGGGAAAATAACCCAAAAACGTCAAATAACTACATTATTTGAGGAACAGAACCCGAACCAATAACGAAAGTGATCTACACTGTTCTGCACAGAGCCATTATTTTAAAAGCATGGGAACCGGTTAATAATGTTATTTTACATCCTGGGCATTGTTTTCCAGTCCCACAAAAATCACAACAAAGCACCTATGCAAACCCTCACTATATCACTCAGAAACATATGCCAGCGTCTGCCTGCCAGCTGGAAATCTTTACCAGTGGGTGTGTGTGTGTGTCAGCTACCTGCTCCTCCCCTCTGAAGCGGAGGTTACTGTAGCCTACTGAAGACAACACAAGCATAATTCAGAAAAAACATTTATTAGAGAAGAATGATTTTCCTTTTTCAATGCTAGTTAAGGATACTGTAGTTGTCACATTTCCCATTG
Organism: Oncorhynchus mykiss; assembly: GCF_013265735.2. Taxonomy (NCBI): domain Eukaryota; kingdom Metazoa; phylum Chordata; class Actinopteri; order Salmoniformes; family Salmonidae; genus Oncorhynchus; species Oncorhynchus mykiss. Next base: position 26,981,265 of record NC_048565.1, on the reverse strand, counting down.
GATTTATTAAGTACGGAAAGTTAAGACATGCTTTTATTTCTAGTTCTGCTCTGCACACACAAGCTTGTTAGCTAGATAGATAACGTTTGCTCTGGTCCAATGTTAATACAACTTAGAAGTTCAAAGACAGAAGCCACTCCTCCGCAGGTATAATTCTGTGGGCCTAATTCAGATAATGCATGTCATAAGATGCCCAGTGCTTCAAGTGAAGTGTAACGTCTGCTTCCAACTCACACTCTCAAACACGTAGATCCCCTGAACGCAGCTTACTTTCCAGCCCACTTTCCAGTTCACACTCTCAAACACATACATCCCCTGAACGCAGCTCACTCTCCAGATCCCAATCACCTGAATTCTGATCACATGTTCACACACCTGTATGTCATTATCACACGCTATGTAGTTCAGTTCTTTGCACCCCATCATTGTGAGGTATTGTTTGTTTTGTGACACACTTCTAGTTGGAGCGCTGTTGGTCCCGTGAGTTAATTATCCTGCGTATGATAGTTTTTGCCTGTCTCACTAATGACACCTTTTTCCTATTCCCTGCCTGTACTTTAGGATTTCCTGTTATCAACCTATTGCCTGATCTCCCGGACAACGTTACTAGCCTTTTCCCTGCCTGTACTGTTGCCTGTTTGACCTTCTGCCTGCCCCTGGACCCAGCTACCTGCCTGTGGTCCTTTGCAAATAAACACCTGCTGTGCCCTGCGCTTGAAACCAGCTCTCTGTTTCCCATCGTGTTCATTACAGGATGTTTCTTCCATCCTCTTTCACTCTCTTCTCACCCTCAACATTTGAGTTGCATCTCGTGCCCTACACTGTGACTGACAACACCGACTGTGTGTTTGTCTTTCATTATGATTGAACCAACTGTTACTGCAAAATACAATTTGCTCTTAACTTTTCTATACAGATTAAATTGCTTACACGCTCCACAGCAAGCTGTTCTATCTGCACTGATTTGAAGTTATCAATCTAAACTGGTCGTTTTTTGGGTTTGAACTTGTTCAGAACTTTATTTTGCTGGTCGGAACAGTGGAACAGAGTGGGAAAAAAACAAACGGTTCTGTTTAGACCTAAACGATTGGAAAATAATTTTGGTTCCAACCTCTGGGCAAATAGTCTGGGTAGCTTTTTGATTAACTGTTCAGCAGTTTTTTGGCTTGGGGCTAGAAGCTGTTCAGGAACCTTTTGGTCTCCCACTTGGTGCTCCGGTACCACTTGTAGTAGCAAAGAGAGCAGCCTATGACTCGGGTGCCTGAAGCCTTTGACAATTTTTAGGGCCTTCCTTTAACACCGCCTAGTATAGAGGTCCTGGATAGCAGGGAGCTCAGCCCCAGTGATGTACTGGGCTGTATGCACTACCCTCTTTAGTGCCTTGTGGTCAGATGCCAAGCGGTTGTCGTACCAAGCAGTGATGCAGCCAGTCAATATTCTCTAAATGCTAAATCTTTTCAGCTTCCTGAAGGGAAAGAGTGTTGTGCCCTCTTCATGACTGTGTTGGTGTGTTTGAACCATGATAGGTCCTTAGTGATGTGGACACCAAGGATCTTGAAGCACTCGACACGCTCCACTACAAACCTGTTGATGTGAATGGGGGTGTGCTTGGCCCCTCCGCTTTCTGTAGTCCATGATCAAACCACCGCTCTTGCACGCTCATTAAATGGGTAGACAGATCCTTCTGCTTCTCTTTGCCCCAGAAAGTATTGTTGTTGTGCAGTAGGCCTGATTTCAAACCCAGTCAGCTATATTGGTGCTGTGATCTCTGAGTATGAGGTCAAAGAGGGGTGAAATGTAACCAATGTGGTTCGATTAACCTTGCTGGAGACTTGAAGACTTCAGTTAGCTTCCTGAAATAATCCCTATGGGTTAACACAGTCTTGTGACATGCAGGAGACCTGGTTCGAACCCAGTCAGTCACAAGCCAGTCAGTCACAAGAGCGAACCCAGTCAGTCACAAGAGCGAGAATTCTTTCAATTCTTAGAAGGGCTATGACAGGGCTATTCAACTATATTCATGTGTGGCCAAATTATTTTGTGACACTCCCTTTTATTGTGATCATTATGCTCCAGAGAGTATTAGCTTTCAGACATGGGGTCATAACAGTTTATAGCCAAAGCGGTTCAAACGCTAGAGCCAAATTCATTAGGAAGAAAATAAATTAAACATGTCACATTGACTTCAGAAACAGTCAGAAGCTTCTGTTTACCACAGAGACCATTTGATTATTTCTGTTCTCCTCTACCTTTCCTGACTGGCAAAGTACCAGTAGGTTTTCTCTGGTATTAAATCTGATTTTAGAGAACTTAATTTGAAAACTGAATCTGAATCCATCTGAGAAGTTGAATATATGAAATGTTGTTTTACTTGAATTGATGGTTTGCAAACATGATACACATATAATGAACGCATTATATACCACATTGAAACGGAATATATAAATGTTGAATTTGAATATTCAATTAAATGAATTTAAAAAAAAGTGAATCCAATATTCTTTCAATTCAGTTTCAAATCATGGAATACAGGTAAAATGTATGAATTCAATGATTCAACTTGTGCATTAAGCAAAAACTATTACAATCAAAGTAAATATCCTAATACAAATGAAAAACTATACATTTCAATTTCTGTTGGCACTGAAATCGCTCCATAGTATGTGCCTTATTTGTGTACATTTTTGTGTTTCTCTTTCTCTCTTCCGTATCAGGCTTTGCAGAGCCAAATTCCAGACCATCTAGTCACTCCTCTTTGTTCACCATGTTATTGCATGTCATTATTGAAGTAGTTTTATGAGATGGTAACCAACCCCATTGCATTATGACTGTTACTGAGAACAGGACACACAGGAAGGACAATATTTAAAAACACCATTACAATGTAATCAGAGACCCCACAATGACCTTGATGTTTTCTACTTTCAGGGACACTAACAAGAGTCCCTCATTTTTTCCCCCATCATCCCCAAGGTCACGCAGAACCATCTGAATCAAGCCATCAAACTTGCCTGACTCCTCATCTTCTTTGTTCTTTTTTTCTTTATCCCCTTACACTGTGTATAAGACAGTAGTTTTGGAATTGTTAGTTAGATTACTTGTTGGTTATTACTGCATTGTCGGAACTAGAAGCACAAGCATTTCGCTACACTCGCATTAACATCTGCTAACCATGTGTATGTGACAAATAAAAATGGATTTGATTTGATTTGACTGTTACTGATAACAGGACACACAGGAATGACAATATTTAAAAACACCATTACAATGTAATCAGAACCACAATGACCTTGATGTTTTCTACTCTCAGGGACACTAACAAGAGTCCCTCATTTTTTCCCCCATCATCCCCAAGGTCACGCAGAACCATTTGAATCAAGCCATCAAACTTGTCTGACTCCTCCTCTTCTTTCCCTTCTTCCTCCTCTCTCATTCTCCTCCATTAGGAACCTGTCTCCTACATCTGTTTTGTGGTCCAGGGTTATGTTTTCCCTTTTTATATTGTTTTCCTTGTTTCCCTCACTTCATTTTTCTATTGCAGGGTTTGGATGACAAGGAAACGAGATCTCCAGCTTTGACCTTCTGGAGAGCGGCACATCTTTGTGTCTCTCATTCTCTCTCTCCTCCTCCTCTTGCACAACACTAAGTGATGGAGGTACAGATTTATTGAAAGTGACGCTTTAAAGAGCTAGAAAAAGGTTAAAGTCGCTGACTCCGTGGCACGTTTTATTATTTATCCCTGGGTTCCCTGCAGTGCTGGACCCATCTAATTGGAGAAATGAGGGATTCTTATTCATCCACCGGGCCGCACACACATGCGCACACACACAAGCACACACATACATGAGCATGCACATTGGCAATCACTCACATAAGTTTTAGAACACCTACTCATTCAAAGGTTTTTCTTTATTTTTGCTATTTTCTACATTGTAGAATAATAGTGAAGACATCAAAACTATGAAATAACACATATGGAATCATGTAGTAAGCAAAAAAGTGTTAAACAAATCAAAATATATTTAAGATTTAAGATTCTTCATTTGTGCCACCCTTTGCCTTGATGACATCTTTGCACACTCTTGGCATTCTCTCAACCAGCTTCACCTGGAATGCTTTTACAACAGTCTTGAAGGAGTTCCCACATATGCTGAGCATTTGTTGGCTGCTTTTCCTTCACTCTGCAGTCCGACTCATCCCAAACCATCTCAATTTGGTTGAGGTCAAGGGATTGTGGAGACCAGGTCATCTGATGCAGCACTCCATCACTCTCCTTCATGGTGAAATAGCCTTTACACAGCCTGGAGGTGTCACGCCCTGGTCTTAATATTTTGTGTTTTCTTTATTATTTTGGTCAGGCCAGGGTGTGACATGGGTTTATTTATGTGGTGTGTTTTGTCTTTTCGTAGGTATTAAGATTGTGGTTTAGTGGGGTTCTCTAGCAAAGTCTACGGCTGTCTGGAGTGGTTCCCAATCAGAGGCAGGTGTTTATCGTTGTCTCTGATTGGGAACCATATTTAGGCAGCCATATTCTTTGAGTGTTTCATGGGTGATTGTTCCTGTCTCTGTGTTTGTTTGCACCAGATAGGCTGTATAGGTTTTCACGTTACGTTTGTTGTTTTTGTATTGTTCGTTTTTCTTCGTTATTAAAACATGTATCAAGAATACCACGCTGCATTTTGGTCCGACTCTCTCTCACCTAAAGAAAACCGTAACAGAATCACCCACCACAACAGGACCAAGCGGCGTGGTGACAGGCAGCGGCAGGAGGAGCAGCGATCACAGGACTTCTGGACTTGGGAGGAGATATTGGACGGAAAAGGACCCTGGGCACAGCCTGGAGAATATCGCCAGAAGTCCAGAAGTCCAGAAGAACTGGAGGCGGCGAAAGCGGAGAGGCGCTGGTATGAGGAGGCAGCACGGCGACACGGATGGAAGCCCGAGAGTCAGCCCCAAAAATGTATTTGGGGTGGGGGTGGGGGGGGGGGGGGGGGAGTATGGCTATGCCACAGGGAGTATGGCTATGGGGAGTATGGCTATGCCAGGTAGGAGACCTACGCTAACTTCCTGTGCTTACCGGGGGGCTAGAGAGACCGGGCAGGCACCGTGTTATGCTGTGGTGCGCACGGTGTCTCCAGTGCGGGTGCATAGCCCGGTGCGGTACATACCAGCTCCTCGTATCGGCCGGGCTAGAGTGGGCATCGAGCCAGGTAAGGTTGGGCAGGCTCGGTGCTCAAGTGCTCCAGTGCGCCTGCACGTTCCGGTCTATCCAGTACCACCTCCACGCATCAGCCCTCCGGTGGCAGCTCCCCGCACCAGGCTTCCTGTGCGTGTTCTCGGCCCAGTACCACCAGTGCCAGCACCACGCATCAGGCCTACATTGCACCTCGCCTGTTCAGCGCAGTCAGAGCCTTCCTCCTCTCCAGCGCTGTCGGAGTCTCCCCCTGTTTAGCGCTGCCAGAGCCTTCCGCCTCTACAGCGCTGCCGGAGTCTCCCGCCTGTTCAGAACTGCCAGTCTGCATAGAACTGCCAGTCTGCATAGAACTGCCAGTCTGCATAGAACCGCCAGTCTGCATAGAACCGCCAGTCTGCATAGAACCGCCAGTCTGCAAGGAGCTGCCAGTCTGCAAGGAGCTGCCAGTCTGCAAGGAGCTGCCAGAGCTGCCAGTCTGCAAGGAGCTGCCAGAGCTGCCAGTCTGCAAGGAGCCGCCAGAGCTGCCAGTCTGCAAGGAGCCGCCAGAGCTGCTAGTCTTTCACCTAAAGAAAACCGTAACAGGATGTGTGTTTTGGGTCATTGTCCTGTTGAAAAACAAATGATAGTCCCACTAAGCCCAAACCGATGGGATGGCGTATCACTGCAGAATGCTGTGGTAGCCATAATGGTTAAGTGTGCATTGAATTCTAAATAAATCACAGACAGTGTCACCAACAAATCACCGGGACACCATAACACCTCCTCCTCCATGCTTTATGGTGGGAAATACACATGCGGAGATCGTCCGTTCACCCACACCGCGTCTCATTGCTCGTGTTTCTTGGTCGTGTTTCTTGGCCCAAGCAAGTCTGTTCTTCTTGTTGGTGTCCTTTCGTAGTGGTTTCCTTGCAGCAAGGCCTGATTCACACAGTCTCCTCTGAAAATGTTGATGTTGAGATGTGTCTGTTCCTTGAATTCTGTGAAGCATTTATTTGGGCTGCAATTTCTGAGGCTGGTAACTCTAATGAACTTGTCCTCTGCAGCAGAGGTAACTCTGGGTCTTCGATTCCTGTGTCGGTCCTCATGAGAGCTAGTTTCATCATAGCACTTGATGGTTTGCAACTGCACTTGAAAAAACTTTCAAAGTTCTTGAAATATTCCGTATTGGCTAACCTTCATGTCTTAAAGTAATGATGGACTGTCATTTCTCTTTGCTTATTTGAGCTGTTCTTGCCATGATATGGACTTGGTCTTTTACCAAATAGGGCTACCCCCCCCCCCCCCCCCACCTAGTCAAAAACAACTGATTGTCTCAAATGCATTAAGAAGGAATAAATTGCACAAATTAACTTTTACGAAGGCACACCTGTTAATAATGGTGACCAGATGTATTATGTATAGATTAAATTGATGTATGTATTTGTGTCTCAAAGTTCCATGATTTTTATGAGATTCCTTGACTTCAAAGATACTGATGGGATTGGAAATGGCCTTATACATGTGCATCTGTGTGTATATGTGTATGTACACTACTGGTCAAAAGTTTTAGAACACCTACTCATTCAAAGGTTTTTCTTTATTTTTACTATTTTCTACATTGTAGAATAACAATGAAGACATCAAAACTATGAAATAGCACATATTGAATCATATAGTAACCAAAATAGTGTTAAACAAATCAAATATATTTAATATTTGAGATTCTTCAAATAGCCACCATTTGCCTTGATGCCATCTTTGCACACTCTTGGCATTCTCTCAACCAGCTTCATGAGATAGTCACCTGGAATGCATTTCAATTAACCTCTTAAGGATCCGCCCCTTTTTAAAATAACATACCCAAATCTAACTGTGTGTAGCTCAGGACCTGAAGCAAGGATATGCATATTCTTGGTACCATTTGAAAGGAAAGACTTTGAAGGTTGTGGAAATGTGACATTAATGTAAGAGAATACAACACAGTAGATCTGGTAAAAGAAAAAACCAACCATTATTTTGTCATTTTTGATATGCAAGAGAAAGGCCATAATGTATTATTCCAGCCCAGGTGCAATTTAGATTCTGGCCACTAGATGGCAGCAGTGTGTGTGTAAAGTTTTAGACTGGTCCAATGAACCCTTGCATTTATGTTCAAAATGTTGTATCAAGACTGCCCAAATGTGCCTAATTTGTTCATTAAAAACTTTTCATGTTCAAAATTGTGCACTCTCCTCAAACAATAGCATGGTATTATTTCACTGTAATAGCTACTGTAAATTGGACAGTGCAGTTAGATTAACAAGAATTTAAGCTTTCTGCCAATATCTGATATCTGATATGTCCTGGGAAATGTCCTGGGAAATGATGGGACACCAAAAGCAGAGCTGCGCTTTATTACAGACAGACTTCTCCCCACCTTAGCTACTGTTGTATTAATGTTTTGACCATGACAATTTACAATCCAGGGATACTCCAAGTAGTTTAGTCCCCTTAACTTGCTCAATTTCCACATTATTCATTACAAGATTTAGTTGAGGTTTATGGTTAGGTGAATGATTTGTCCCAAATACAATGTTTTTTGGAAATGTTTAGGACTAACTTTTTCCTTGCCACCCATTCTGAAACTAACTGCAGCTCTTTGTTAACAACACTACCAACAAGGCAGGTCCAACAGGTCCTAGTTTTGTCACACCTGGACTACTGTTCAGTCGGGGAGCACAACTGGCCCTTAAATGTACGTGGAGAGTTAACATTAATAACATGCATGTCAATGTCTCATGGCTGAAGGTGGAGGAGAGATTGACTTCATCTATACTTATTTTTATAAGAAGTGTTGACAAGCTGAATGCACCGAGCTGTCTGTTTAAACTACTCATAGAGTTGAAGTCGGAAGTTTACATACACTTAGGTTGGAGTCATTAAAACTTGTTTTTCAACCACTCCACAAATGTCTTGGTAACAAGCTGTAGTTTTGGCAAGTCGGTTGTGCATGACACATGTGCATGACACAAGTCATTTTTCTAACAATTATTTACAGACAGATTATTTTGCTTATAATTCACTGTATCACAATTCCAGTGGGTCAGAAGTTTACATACACTAAGTTGACTGTGCCTTTAAACAGCTTGGAAAATTCTATAAAATTTAGAAGCTTCTGATAGGCTAATTGACATAATTTGAGTCAATTGGAGGTGTACCTTTGAATCCTTGGGAGCAATTTGCAAATGCCTGAAGGTACGACGTTCATCTGTACAAACAATAGTACGCAAGTATAAACGCCATGGGACCACGCAGTCGTCATACCGCTCAGGAAGGAGACATTTTTTGTCACCTAGAGATGAACGTACTTTTGTGCGAAAAGTGCAAATCAATCCCAGAACAACAGCAAAGGACCTTGTGAAGATGCTGGAAGAAACAGGTACAAAAGTATCTATATCCACAGTAAAACAAGCTCTATATCGAAATAACCTGAAGGCCACTCAGCAAGGAAGAAGCCACTGCTCCAAAACCGCCATAAAAAAGAGTAGACTAAGTTCTGCAACTACACATGGGGACAAATATCATACTTTTTGGAGAAATGTCCTCTAGTCTGATGAAACAAAAATAGAACTGTTTGGCCATAATGACCATCGTTACGTTAGGAGTAAAAAGGGGGAGGCTTGCAAGCCGAAGAACACCATCCCAACCGTGAAGCATGTGGGTGGCAGCATCATGTTGTGGGGGTGCTTTGCTGCAGGAGGGACTGGTGCACTTCTCAAAATAGATTGCATCATGAGGTAGGAAAGTTATGTGGATATTTTGAAGCAACATCTCAAGACATCAGTCAGAAAGTTAAAGCTTGGTCGCAAATGGGTCTTCCAAATGGACAAGGACCCCAAACATACCTTCAAAAGTTGTGGCAAAATGGCTTAAGGACAACAAAGAAGTCAAGGTATTGGAGTGGCCATCACAAAGCCCTGACCCAATCCCATAGAAAATTCATGGGCAGAACTGAAAAAACGTGTGCGAGCAAGGAGGCCTACAAACCTGACTCAGTTACACCAGCTCTGTCAGGAGGAATGGTTACTTTTGACCCACCGGGAATGTGATGAAATAAATAAAAGATGAGATAAATCATTCTCTCTACAATTATTCTGACATTTCACATTCTTAAAATAAACTGGTGATCCTAACTGACCTGAGACAGGGAATTTTTATTAGGATTAAATGTGATAAACTGAGGTTAAGTGTGTTTGGCTGAGGTGTATGTAAACTTCTGACTTCAACTGCAGCTCGGACACCCATGCATATACCACAAGAGATGCCACCAGGGGTTTCTTCACAATCCCCAAGTGCAGAGCAGACTAAGGGAGGCGCACAGTTCTACATAGAGCCATGACTACATGGAACTCTATTCCACATCAGGTAACTGATGCAAGCAGTAGAATAAGATTAAAAAACAGATAAAAATACACCATATGGTGTAAGAGACACACATATGCGCACAAATGCTAGCACACACACTCTATACACACGTACATTTAATATTGTTGTATGGTGGTATTATACATTTTGGACTGTAGATACTGTATGTAGTGGTGTATTAATGTTATATTATGTACTGTTTTATCTTTTGTTTAATGTGGGATGCCTTAATGTGTTTGGACCCCAGGAAGGGGATCCCTAATCAAGGGAAGTACAAATAGTCGACCAGAAGGCGATGCTCCAGAGAGTCTTATCTTTCAGGAATGAGGTCATAATAGCTCATTGTCAAAACGGTTAAAATGGTGGAGCCTAAGTCATTGGAGGAAAATATATTAAAAATGCCACATTGCCTTCAGAAATGTCTGTTACCACAGTGAGCTTTTGATTCTACAGTACTGTAGATGTTCTTCTTTACCTTTACTGGCTGGCAAAGTACCAAGATGTTGTCTCTGGTTTTAAATCTTAATTTAGAGAACTGAAATTATAGTTTGGAAACTTGATACACAGACAATGAATGCAATATCTACAATATTGAAACTGAATATATAAACAATGAATTTGAATATTCAAAAATATTTCAAGTTATTTTAAAACAGAATGCAAAATCTATTCAATTAAGTTTCAGATCATGAAATATGATCTTATGATCTTGATCTTACAAACTCCAAGATGGCTTAGCAGTCGGACGTGTATCTTCGTCTTGTCCTGTCCTGTCCCATGTATACAGTGCCTTGCGAAAGTATTCGGCCCCCTTGAACTTTGCGACCTTTTGCCACATTTCAGGCTTCAAACATAAAGATATAAAACTGTATTTTTTTGTGAAGAATCAACAACAAGTGGGACACAATCATGAAGTGGAACGGCATTTATTGAATATTTCCTGCCAGACTGCACAGCGCGATATCAACCCAGAGCATATTGGACTGCTTTTTCTCTACCACACCTCCGGGTTCCTACCGCAAGCTCTGAACCTTTACACCGGATCATCGCAGCTAGTCAGCTGTTATCCGAGTGGCTACTCCTGGCTAACGTCTCTGTCCCAAAGCAAGCACCAGTTAGCCTGGAGCTAGCCTCAAGCTAGTTCCATCTCCCGGCTAGCCAAAGAGGTCCGCCAGCCAACTATTGGGCTACAATACCTATTTGGCCAATTGGCCTGGACCCTTTACTGCCGACACGGAGCCCCGCCGATCCATTACGACTGGTCTGCCGACATAACGGCCCAAAGTGGTCTCAACAGGCTCTTCCGTTGAGACATCGCCGGATGCCCATCTGCTAGCCCCGGACCGCTAGCTGTCTGAATCACTGTGTCTCCAGCTCGCCTAGCATAGCAGCGACTACGGAATTTGGCTCCCTGACTCATCTAGTGCTACCCATTGGACCCTATGATCACTCGGCTACACATGCCTCTCCCTAATGTCAATATGCCTTGTCTATTGCTGTTTTGGTTAGTGATTATTGTCTTATTTCACTGTAGAGCCCCTAGCCCTGCCCAATATGCCTTTTGTTCCACCCCACACACATGCGGTGACCTCACCTGGCTTAACTGGTGCCTCTAGAGACAAAAACTCTCTCATCGTCACTCCATGCTTAGGTTTACCCCCACTGTACTCACATCCTACCATAACCTTGTCTGTACGTTATACCTTGAATCTATTCTTCCACTCCCAGAAATCTGCTCCTTCTACTCTCTGTTCCGAAATAATTAGATGTCCAGTTCTTATAGCCTTTAGCCGTACCCTGATCCTACTCCAGAAAGTTACCAGCCTCCTCCTCTGTTCCTCTGGTGATGTAGAGGTTAACCCAGGCCCTGCAGCCCCCAGCACCACTCCCATTCCCCAGGCGCTCTCATTTGTTGACTTCTGTAGCCGTAAAAGCCTTGGTTTCATGCATGTTAACTTTAGAAGCCTCCTCCCTAAGTTTGTTTTATTCACTGCTTTAGCACACTCCGCCAACCCTGATGTCCTAGCCGTGTCTGAATCATCCCTGACTATAATATTTTCTGAAAAGATAGAACTGCCAAAGGGGGCGGAGTTGAAATCTACTGCAGAGATAGTGACCTAAACTGGGATATGCTTAACACCCCGGCCGTCTTACAATCTAAGCTAGATGCCCTCAATCTCACACAAATTATCAAGGAACCTACCAGGTACAACCCTAAATCCGTAACCATGGGCACCCTCTTAGATATCATCCTGACCAACTTAAACTCTAAATGCACCTCTGCTGTCTTCAACCAGGATCTCAGCGATCACTGCCTCATTGCCTGCATGCATGATGGTCAAACGCTCCCTAAAACACTTCAGTGAGCGGCCTTTCTAATCAACCTGGCCCGAGAATCCTGGAAGCATATTGACCTCATCCCGTCAGTGCTTTCCTTGCCATCTTAAATAAGCATGCCCATTCAAAAAACGTAGAACTAAGAACAGATATAGCCCTTGGTTCACCCCAGACTTCACTGCCCTTGACCAGCACAAAAACATCCTGTGGTGTTCTGTACTAGCATCGAATAGTCCCCTCAATATGCAACTTTTCAGGGAAGTCAGGAACCAAAATACTCAGTCAGTTAGGAAAGCTAAGGCTAGCTTTTTCAAACAAAAATTTTCACTAATTCCAAAAAGTTTTGTGACACTGTAAAGTGCATGGAGAATAAGAGCACCTCCTCCCAGCTGCCCACTGCACTGAGGCTAAGAAACACTGTCAACACTGATACATCTACAATAATCGATGATTTCAATAAGCATTTTTCTACAGCTGGCCATGCTTTCCACCTGAATACCCATTCCCCGGCCAACAGCTCAGCACCCCCTGCAGCAACTTTCCCAAGCCCCCCCCCAGTACTGTGCAGCCATCTTCATCGACCTGGCCAAGGCTTTCGACTCTGTCAATCACTGCATTCTTATCGGCAGACTCAATAGCCTTGGTTTCTCAAATGACTGCCTCGCCTGGTTCCCCAACTACTTCTCAGATAGAGTTCAGTGTGTCAAATCGGAGGGCCTGTTGTCCGGACCTCTGGCAGTCTCTATGGGGGTGCCACAGGGTTCAACTCTCGGGCCAACTCTTTTCTCTATATATTATATGATGATGCTCTTGCAGTCAGTGCATTCCACCAAGGTTGATAAAAAAAAAAACACATCACAGTGAAATGTGTCTGGAACCGTTACTGAAAATGTGGTTGTACATAAGGATACCCTGGTCTTCAAAATAATTATATTTACAAGATATCTTATGACAACTTGATGCCAAAGCAATGAAATACATTACACTACACAGTAAAAGAGACTTTTGAACTGTAATAAAATGAGTTCTACAGTATTTTACTGTAATTACAAGGGATTAGAGCAAGCAGGTTGGCTGTAGTCATTTGCATATTACGTAATATTAATTAATACTAGGTGTTTTATATTGCTTGCACTTCTAGGGGCGTAAAGAAAGGCTTCCAAACTGGCCATGATTACAGTGCAAAATGGACATGGTACGTGGGTAAATATTCCACCAATAAAAGGTGCAAGATCCACTACCGCTCTGTTCTGTCCCCTATATACATTTAATCGTTTGAGAACGACTACCATATATCACTTAAATTGGTGCAGGACTCTCATTAATGGGTGCCACAAATATAGACACTTACAAAGCACACCTTAAAATATGTTAATGAGACAGCACTTCTTTCTCCTCCCACTATATTTCTCAACAATGCACCGTGATTTACATTATGCTGCAGTAAATATATAGCAAAACAGCAATACAGTACTGGATTGGTGAATTGTATTGAAACTAAGCTCAGCAATTTTTGTAATTAATATTTAATTATATATTACAGCATACCATCTGATTTTTGGGGTTTTATATCACTTGCACTTAACAAGGGCTTCTAGACTGACTACAGAACAAAACAGATCAAAAGGACAGGGCTAGCCAATCAAGCATGAAAGTTTTGAGACTTGCTGCCATGATGAACTGTCCCCTATATAAATGTAGTTGTTATGGAACTACAACCACATAGCACTCAAATTGGTACAACACTCTTCACTAATGAGTGCAACAAATATAGCCTCTTGCAAGACTTGTCTCGAACATGTTAATGAGTTAGAAACAACAACACCACACACGCTTAAAAAATATGGTACTGTATTCTGAATTAGAGTAAATCCCCGCCCATAACATTTTCCCACAATGCACCATAATTAATCATGTAAAACACATTCATGGTATTTTACTGTGCATTCTACAGTGTTTTACAGAAAGGTCTTACAGTGGGCTTTAAAACAAATGTACAGTATTTTACTGTGCATTCTACGGTAATATACTATATTCAGTTTATACAGTGTCATACTGTTGATAAATACAGCATGTCAGTGATAAAATGACAAAAACTGCTAACAGTGCACTCAAACGAGGAGCCTTGAAAGATATCTGCATGGGGCATGGAGACGCTCACTAATAACAACTATTGTAATCACAAAAGCTAAAACGTTTCACTTCAAAATAATGCAATTCCTTGCAACTTGATGTAACAAACTGATATAAAGGTGACTGGCCTATCTGAAAGAACAACCAATTTGTCATTGTCATGGCATCATGCCTTGAACTACTGACATTACCTTTGATCAAGTACATGACAGTACCTTTTGTTGTTACCTTCTAACAAATAAAAAGGATTATCACCTCAATGCTGTCAGTCACTAAATTATATAATATGGTTGGTGTTGGGTGGTTCAATAGATTGAATTGAGTTATTGTATGATCTATGGATTAGGGACAGAACAGACAAGGTCCCTCAAGGTTCTACTGTAGATGAAGGCAACCTTTCCTCAAATAATCTATACCTCTGAGCCACTACACTATAAGACACACAAGAGGTTGTTTCACGGAATCTTGTGGAATTGAGGGTATCAGAGGATGCAGCTTTCATTTGTTTCATTGTACAGTATCCATTCAGTATGTGTCCTGCCCCAGGCTAGGGGGCAGTATATCACCGGGCTGTTTGGAGCCTGTTATCTCTCCTATAGAAACGGAACTAGAGACAGCACACAAAGGACCCTCTCTCACCTGCCTGTAATCTGTGATGGGCCCTGCTATCTCCTGCTGTTATCACTGGCTCAGCAGTAGACTGGGGAAAGCCATGTCTGCAGCTCAGATCACCCTGGCATCCTGGATCCTGTTTCCATACTTAAATATATATCATGCAGTGGTTTTGTACAGTAGATGCATGGGTTCCCTCCTGCTCTACTGGCAGTGGTTTGTACCATGGAGATGCAGGAGAGATATAAAGTATAGGTACATACAGTACATGTAGAGGGAGACGACAAGAGACCACTGGAGTTAGAGATTGAGGCTGGAAAAAAGGAAATAACAAGGTTAAAGGGACAAAACAAATATTGGCCCTAAATGGAGCTATACTCAGATTATTATTTAAATGATTCTGTATAAATATGTATGATTTACAGTTCCAATGATTCTCTGTTATACTGGTTGTGACCTTTACTATGTGCTGTTTGTGTGTTGTTTTTAGCTGTTGCATTATGCCATGCATTGCAGTGTATGGTGGGCTTACAGCAGATACTGTGTGCTGGATGCACCTTTTGCTGCAATGCAGGTGGAGAGGGAAAGAGAGGAGGGGCACACACACTACTGGTGTTATCCCACAGTGGTGCGGCGTGCAGTGTGCTGAATGGCTCAGGGACCACTCGTCCTCACAGAGAGCCAGACCCAGATAGTGTCTGTTTATTCTGACATGACTACCTGCTGGGGAGAGTATTCCTCACATGGATCTGACGTACAGATACTTGCTGCATAAGACCTGCATAAGCCAACACTCTGAATGTATACAATTATAGGATGATGTATAGCCAGAAAATAACATGCTCTCTAGCTGTGGGGATGAATGTTTTACAAGGGTGTCCAATTTTACGCCATGCTGTTTTGTAAACTGACACACTGTGTTCAGCGGGGTCCCTCTGTCTCTGAGCTCATTCCTGGCAATGAAGTCCAGCCATGACCCTGGGCACAGAGATGAGGCAGGACAAATATCAGGAGCTGATTGAGTTGGCCCCATCCAGACACTTGATGAAAGAGAGAGCCATGTGTTTGATCAATAAACAGATGACACAAGGAATAGTAACATTCAAAAGGTAATCTGGGACAAAATGTCACAACGTGATCCATAGGTATTTTCATTACCCTCTTTTTAAACACTGTAGTTTATCATCAAATAAATGCATTACACACATGCACACAGACACTAACACACACACACACACACATACACACTCACAGACTGTGACCTTACCCAGTATTTATATTATTTATAGTAGGTCCTGGCTGGCAGCCTGGTTTCTGGTGAATGATCAGATCAAACCTCAAGAGTGTGTCTGTCTGGTCTCTCAGCACATCACTACAGCTAGCAGAGAAGGATGTTTATAGTGCTTTTAAATCTCTTTCTCTACTAGTACAGATGCAACTGGGAGACTCCACAAAAGGCTGGAATTAATTTGAAAATCAACAAAATATCCCTCTTTGACTCAGAGGGAAGTCTTTGGGCTGGGTGGTAGGGAGGCAGACCCAGGGGGGGATTCAGTCCTCGAGATGTGGAGATATGGAACGAGCCATTAATTGAGCTGCTTCCAAAAGGGAATAGCTGAGAGACAAGCTCATTAAAAAGTATTATTAAAAAAACAACCAGAGGAGTGCAGCTAATGCTTGTTTAAACATTCAGCGTGTAGATACATTGTCTATTATTACAGATTTATATCAAACAAATATTTGCAAATACTTGAACTATCATCACCCTTTTCCTCAATTTCCAGATAGGCCTCCATATTGTAACTCACGGTTGCTGTCACTTTTAAAACAGGTTATTTACCCAACACCATCTCAACACAGTGAGAAATATACTTCTGGAGAGAAAAAAATGCATTCCTCTCTTAAAATGAATATGTTAATAATGAATATGTACCCCTAGAGCAGAATAGATCTCGATTCCCAATGTATTTATTTTCAATAGGGTGAAGTCAGCATTAGTAGGACATCAGGTGTAGTATAACATTTGTGTTTGAGGGTACTGAACTATGGTAATTGTGTAAAACAATAACAACAAATGCTAATAGTGTGGCTGCATGTGTTCTGTGGATGAAAAAAAAAGGTTGGTGGGACATCACTGTAGTGTGTGTGGTCAGGTTTCTTAGGTGTGACCTGCTGAAAATCAAGAAAACCACTGTATACCTTGCGCTAGAATGGTTAGGCTGTCATTCTGTCAATTATAATTGAACAATCTAGCTGTTGGTGTTAAAATGAATAGGTATTAAAAGTGTTTTGAAATACAATTCTTGTATACAGATTTGATATTTTATGAAAATCAGATTCATACAGGGTCCTTTAATCAATTTGAATGCATTTTAAAATACATACATGTTAAAAGGGAAAGGGAAAGGGGGATACCTAGTCAGTTGTACAACTGAATGCCTTCAACTGAAATGTGTCTTCCGCATTTAACCCAACCCCTCTGAATCAGAGAGGTGCGGGGGCTGCCTTAATCGACATCCACGTCTTCGGCGCCCGTGGAACAGTGGTTAACTGCCTTGCTCAGGGGCAGAACAACATATTTGTTTGGGATCACTTAGAAATGTCCTTGTTTTTGAAAGAAAAGCACATTTTTTGTCCATTAAAATTACATCATATTGATCAGAAATACAGTGTAGACATTGTTAATGTTGTAAATGACTATTGTAGCTGAAATGTTTTTATGGAATATCTACATAGGCACACCTGTATCTAAACACTCTAATTTACTTGTCCTCTTGCTCAGTTGTGCACCGGGGCCTCCCACTCCTTTTCCCATTCTGGTTAGAGCCAGTTTACACTGTTCTGTGAAGGGAGTATTACACAGCATTGTCCTTGATCTTCAGTTTCTTGGCAATTTCTCACATGAATTTCTCGGAACAAGAATAGCCTGACGAGTTTAAGGTTTATGTTTATGTTTTTGGCCATTTTGAGCCTTTAATCGAACCCACAAATGCTGATGATCCAGATACTCAACTAGTCTAAAGAAGGCCAGTTTTATTGCTTCTTTAATCAGGAAACCAGTTTTCAGCTGTGCTAACAAAATTGAAAAAGGGTTTCCTAATGATCAATTAGCTTTTAAAATGATGAACTTGGATTAGCTAACACAACGTGCCATTGGAATACAGGAGTGATGGTTGCTGATAATGGGCCTCTGTACGCCTATGTAGATATTCCATTAAAAATCAGTAGTTTCCAGCTACAATAGTCATTTACAACATTAACCATGTCTACACTGTATTTCTGATCAAGTTGAGTTTATTTAAACGGAAAAAAACAAGGACATTTCTAAGTAACCCCAAACTTTTGAATGGTATTATATGTTGAAACGGAAGATAGGAAAAAGAGGCACAATGTATAAAAGGGGACAGAATTTAGGAATAGCAGCCAGGTCACCCGTGATACAAGTCAGTATTGGAAATCCATCCGTCTGAGGACGTCAGGAGATGACGTGGAAACCAGCTACTAGGGGCATCAGTGAGCACTGTTTTGGTAGGCTTATTGTGGACGGGGATGGTAGATGGGCGTAAGCATCTGCCTCTGATTCTAAAGGTTACAAGTTCCAATTCAGCGATAGAAAGTTGTTTTTGATATTTTTATTTTAAGCCTATTTTAAGCCCTTAACCCTTACCTTAACCATTCGGAGTTAATGCCTAATTTCTTAAGAATTTGGAGTTAATGCCTGAAATTAACTGTATCCTTGAAATGTATTATCTAAACTTAACCTTAAACACTTTGGGATTTTACATTTGGAACAACTTCAAACAACTTTGAGAAACATGGATGAACGTCTAATTCTGACGCGAGACAGTGAGAGCTGGTAGAAACATGGATGAACGTCTAATTCTGACGCGAGACAGTGAGAGCTGGTAGAAACATGGATGAACGTCTAATTCTGACGCGAGACAGTGAGAGCTGGTAGAAACATGGATGAACGTCTAATTCTGACGCGAGACAGTGAGAGCTGGTAGAAACATGGATGAACGTCTAATTCTGACGCGAGACAGTGAGAGCTGGTAGAAACATGGATGAACGTCTAATTCTGACGCGAGACAGTGAGAGCTGGTAGAAACATGGATGAACGTCTAATTCTGACGCGAGACAGTGAGAGCTGGTAGAAACATGGATGAACGTCTAATTCTGACGCGAGACAGTGAGAGCTGGTAGAAACATGGATGAACGTCTAATTCTGACGCGAGACAGTGAGAGCTGGTAGAAACATGGATGAACGTCTAATTCTGACGCGAGACAGTGAGAGCTGGTAGAAACATGGATGAACGTCTAATTCTGACGCGAGACAGTGAGAGCTGGTAGATAATAGACGTCTTTCCAGATCAGGTAAAAGCTGTGCAGACTCCTTTAGTTAGATTTTCACAAAGAGCTTGGAATGTCCCCAAATACATTTCCCAATAGCATGGAGAGAGTGGTATAAAGTCATTGACACCACACTGTAAAAACACAACGTCTGTTATCTACAGTATAAGCCACTACAAAGCCTTATTGGTGATTTCAAAACAAGTGTCAGGTGAGTTGGGACACTAATGTATTTCTAATGAGAAAATAGAGTCTCAGTTCATCTACTTAAGTGTCCTACTACAACTTAAAGTCACGCTTTAGCAAAAGTAACAGCTTGATGTTGTTTTAGGGGTATTAGCATGCACTGCATAATAAATTATCCACTTCACACTGGGCACACACTGGTTGAATCAACGTTGTTTCTATGTAATTTCAATGAAATTACGTTGAACCAAAATGGAATGGATGTTGAATTGACATCTCTGCCCAGTGGGTTGCTTCATCATAAAAATGTACAATGTACATAAGACCTTAATTCATTGAAATAAACAGCACTTGAGTAGGGGTCGACTGATTTTGATTGTGTACATAGCCATCTATCAAAAAGTGACACACTCATGCATATTTCACCCTATAGTCTGACATATCTTTCTCTCAGTTCATAAGAAAAAAACGTTGTTTTTGAACTGTTTCATAAAGGTATGGCTGTTGGGAGTTTAGTTTTTTTATTTGAGAGATGGGATTATATTGAGATAAAAAGGTACAAGGGCCTGTATTAAATCAGATCAAGGGCTAACCTGTGATGGCAGTGTCAGAGGCGAGCCGTCAAAGAGGTGAGCAGCTGCATTGTCACGAAACCACACCCAGGCCAATCGAGTTAGATGTTCAGAAAGAGAAAGGGCAGGCAATATAGAAATAATTATGTTCAAATTGAAAAATCATTCAACAGAATGTTGAGGATTTCTATTATCCTAAACGGGCTATAGATTACATCTCACATTGCAGTGTTCGAATTTGTAAACAAGGCTGCATGGGATTTCTGTTAACGCGACTCCGTGCAGCCAATGGCAATGTCTGCTTTAGGTGTAATGCCGGGACCCATTTGGATTTGACAGTGCTAATCCAGTTCCACCTTCGACACCACCAAAACAACCGCTATGAGGATGTTGGCTAAAGCGGATCTGATTGAATCGAGCCCTAGGAAAAGACCATGAAACGTGTCAGGGGGGAAAATGGAGGGCTAGGATGACAGCTAAGTGGTAGTATCTTTCCTGCCTGCCCTATGGTTTGAGTGTTTAAGTGTAAGTCCCAGCTGGATCCTCCCAGTCCACCTCTCAACCATCTCCTCTCCTCTATCTGGCTCCCATTCATCCCTCTGCAGGTGGGCTTTATCTGGCCCCACAGCTGCACTAATCTGGGGTCAGCAGTCGGTGACATAGCATCTCTCAGGCCCTCTCCCCAGGCATAGCCCACAGAGTCTGCAGGGTCACAGACAACAACAGGGCAATGCAGGACATTTCAGCAAGGCTAGTTTGGGTTGTTAGTTGTAAACTCACAGTTGAGGGTGTAGTCACTGAGATATCCAACACAACCACTTCAAGTGTCAGCATAGGGATTGAGACTAAAAGCATTTTTTTATTTCTTTCTCTCTCGCTTCAAGGCAGCAGGCAAGAATATAAAGATGTGGAAATAAACTACATAGAACAGTGGTGGTCAGTGCCGTTTAAGATGAGGAGGATGATTTTTTCCCATGACAATGGCCTTATTTCTATTATAGCATATTGGATTACTTTCATTCATATTCATTCGTCCAGTTCAACGTAACAACGATAGGTTAGGCTACTACATGATACTCTAATTTTCTCTACCATCATGAGGTTGCAACAACCTAGCCTATGAATAAAGGTTTACAACGTAGGTGCACACAGGTCGAGAGACAATTCCTTGCACACCCTTGCCTGCATCTAGTTGATATAGGGTGTAATCATTAGTCCAACAGTTGGTAACGAGAATTTCTATTGGACAAATTCAGCTATGTTTATCCCCGTTTTGTTATGTTTGCTTCCGGGTAAGAAACGTTTTTCAACAGATTCGGAGAAATGAATACACCCCTGATTATGCGTATACAGAGTTCACTTTCATAACAGCCATGTTGTATTCCTTCTCTTCCTTCCCTTCGCTTGTGGACATTAATGTACAACACATCAGCTGTACGTGACCAGGCAAAAAAACCTTGCTAAGCCAAACCGATAACACACAACCTACACCATATTAGCTAAAGTAAGTCATATTCAGCATAGGTAATAGAACTAACGCGTTAGTAAACCCGTTACAATCATGCAGTAACGTTACTGTACTGTCAGTAAGCAGTTACACCAGTGGGCCCTGGTGGCAATACATTAGTAATACCAAAA
Organism: Oncorhynchus mykiss; assembly: GCF_013265735.2. NCBI lineage: Eukaryota > Metazoa > Chordata > Actinopteri > Salmoniformes > Salmonidae > Oncorhynchus > Oncorhynchus mykiss. Next base: position 26,959,860 of record NC_048565.1, on the reverse strand, counting down.
GCTTACCTTGACTTGGAAGAGTACCACTGTTGTGTTGGAAATTCATAGTCACCTAGCTAACATAGCATCCCTCTGTATGAGCAGGGTGATTCAGTAGGCTAAACTAGCTAGCTGCATTTGCTAGCTAAGTAAGTGAAATTGAAAGTGAGAAAAATTATGAAATCTTTCTCTCTATTTCTCTCTTGCTTCTCCTTCATGTTGGAAGAAATTAATTTGTTCAAACTGTTAAACTATTGGCTTTATCTCTCTTTGAGAAAACTACTCATCACATTTTATACACTAAAGTGTTAGCTAACTGTAGTTTATGATTTCAGTACTAGATTAATTCTCTGATCATTTGACTGGGTGGACAACATGTCAGTTCATGCTGCAAGAGCTCTGATAGCCTGGAGGACATCCTCCGGAAGTTGTCATTATTACTGCGTAAGTCTATGGAAGGGGGTGAGAACAATGAGCCTCCAAGGTTTTGTATTGAAGTCAATGTACCCAGAGGAGGACAGAAGCTAGTTGTCATCTGGCTACACAATGGTACTACCCTACAGAGTGGGTACTGTAGACCTTCTTTGCAAAATAGTGTTTTAATCAGTTATTTGGTGACGTGGTTATATTTAGTATTGTTTTATCTTAAAAGGATAACTTTTTTAAATGTTTTAACATTTAAAGTTTTATGAAATTCACTGAAGAGGATGGTCTTCCACTTCCTCCTCCGAGGAGCCTCCACTGACATAGACTGACAAATGTAGAAATAGCCTACATTTCAAATCAAATAAAATTTTATTGGTCACAAACACATGGTTTGCAGATGCTACTGCGAGTGTAACGAAATGGTTGTGCTTCTAGTTCCGACAGTGCAGTAACATCTAACATGTAATCTAAAAAATTAACAACAACTACCTTATACGCACAAATGTAAAGGGATGAATAAGAATATGTACATATAAATATAGGGATGAGCGATGGTCGTGCGGCATAGGCAAGATGCAGTAGATGGTATAGAATACAGTACATACATATGAGTAATGTAGGATATGTAGACATTATTAAAGTGTCGTTATTTAAAGGGACATTTATTAAATGTATTAAAGTGGCCAGAGATTTGGGTCTGTATGTTGGCAGCAGCCACTCTATGTTAGTGATGGCTATTTAACAGTCGATGGCCTTGAGATAGAAGCTGTTTTTCAGTCTCTCGGTCCCAGCTTTGATGAGCCTGTACTGACCTCGCCTTCTGGATGATAGCGGGGTGAACAGGCAGTGGCTCAGGTGGTTGTTGTCCTTGATGATATTTTCGGTGTACCTTGGTGTACCTGAAAGTCCAAGCCAAATTACTCATGTTATGTGTATACTAGGGTCATTTGGAATCATGTTATGCATGCAAATATACATACATGAAAAGTAATAAATGATCAATCTAGGATATCTCTCTATCCATCCTCCTCTCGCTTATGTACACAGACCCACTCTCTCTAACCTCCCTCCCTCTCTCTCTCTCTCCTCCCTACCCCCTCAGCTGATCAACTGTGTGCTGGCACAAGTATTAACGAGCTGGTCTCTAAAGTGAAACATCAGTAATCAGCATGCAGCACATCACTACACACACTCTAGCAAAAAGACAATATGATCATCAGCCACTGTGGAAGAGAAAAAAAGACAAACATTTTACTTTAATTTCAGATCACTTTATTAGGCATCTCCATGTGATGTGATTCTAAATAGTTTGGAGAGAGAATAATGTGAACTGCAAACTGCTGAAATGACTGTAAACTCTGCTGAAATGACAGTAAACTGCTGAAATTACTGTACACTCTTCTGAAATTAATGTAAATTCTGCTGAAATGACAGTAAACTGCTGAAGTGACTGTAACTCTGCTAAAATGAATGATATTTTATTGTATGTGTCAAGATGAACACACACACTCACACAGACACACACACCGAATGCGTTGAATGGCTTCCTTTCTATAGTCCACCACCAAGGAGAGGGGCGGAAACAAGGCCGGCCAGGAGAGAGGAAATAAGAATGCCACATACAGATCTCCCCTTCCCCTCCCCTCTGTTTCTCTCTATCCTTTCTACTCCCTCACTCTTACATCTCCATTTCTCTTTATTGAAAGGTTACTAAATGTCAGATGGTGAGTTTTCATCATCTTCAATGGTGCTGTCTCTCTTCTTAGATGGGCTGCGTGTGTGAGGGGTGATGGGGAGCAGGGTCAGTGTGTTCAGAAACGTGCTGCTATACATGACCATCCTCTCCTCCCTGCCGTGGGAGGGAGTCAGCCACTCCAGTAGGCACACCATCTAGTGATGACTTTGTCTACGACTCTGCCTCAAGGACACATCCATAGAAACTGAAGCTTCTTCAATCTGCACATACCGTTCTGTAGAAGTTCATTCACAGCATGTGATAACTTTATTCATGGGGTGAGAGCCCCTCTTATCACTGAAAACATGGTCAAGACCTTAAACAGTATGAAACATAGTTTAACCAGCATTATTCATATGTTAAACGTATATGATATTGTAGATTGGGTAACTCTTTATTAAAGCCACAGTTATAATAGATTATAATTGGTGTAAGCATTTTGAGCCCTTTTGATGTTTAATAATGAAATCATAATACAATATGTTACGTCTTCATATGTGACAATTTTTCTAAACTCTAAATGGCAGATGATCTTTGTCTGATGATAATAATACATTATAAGGAATTTGACATGCAATTCTGATAATGAATTATGGCCACGGAATAAGCATTATGGATGTAGAGCTTGATTAAATGTTAGAAAAAGTAGAGGATTATAATGTGTTATCATTTTGAATATTACTCCTAATGACCATCTGTCGGAAATATATTAATTTCTGATTATCTTATTAATCAATTTGTCACAGGGCTGTATGAGGATGGAAACATAGTGATAAAAAAAACAATAGCAAAGATTCCAAACAGTCAACTAAGCCACATCTGAATCCTTTCCTCCCCACCCACCCACACTTTCTCTCTATGTCTTCATAGTCATTATATAAAGACTACATATTCAGTCATAATAAGTCATATCATTGCTCTCTGTTCTGTGTGCAGATGCTCATCTATTTACCTCTATCCATATTTTATGACTTATAGATTTGCAGGCCTTTATAGCAATGACAAATTGAGGCGCAGAGACAGTTTTACAGCTCCTTAAGAGCTCTAGGAGGAATCGCAGGGCAATACATGTAATATTATAATGGTCTATGTGTTTAGCTTCATTTAAAATAACCCTATTCCTCCAAATTACTGAACCACTCAGCAAATGTGCTCTCACACTCTTTCACATATTTACATGCACACCCATGCTCTCACGCACACGCACGCACACACACACTCACTCACACACACAAACACACACAGAAGGCCCAATGTAAAGAGGCGGTCTGAGATTTCAATACCATTGACATAAGCCCAGTAAGGATTTCCCGAGACCTAACGTTCAGCACCACAGGGCAGGCAGTGGACTGCAGCTGTCTCATGTTCTATCACTAGGCAATTGGAAAACACCATTTAAATGGAAGAGACCAACACAAGAAGCAAGAACATTCGAGAAGTTGGTGACATCTGTAAATCCCACATTTTTTGGTAATGGCTGTGATGCTATACGTTTGTGACGGAGTAATGTGAGAAAAGGAACACAATTAGTCTCTTCCTGATCTGGACTCATCGGTAGGAAGGAGTGTTCTGTGGCGAGCTTGTCACATATCAGTAACACCTGTTACACTGCTTATTGTTAAACTAAAATAAGATTTTTGGGTACAAATTAACACCATCTATTCCAAAATGACCACCATATTTACGCTGGATCCACAGCCTATACTTCTCGGGAAGAAATGAGAGGAAATACATCGAAACTTATCAGGAGACAGTCCACAGAAACATCGATTCTCCAGGTTTTCTAGCAGTTTATAGTGTTGTGTTCGATCATTTTGTAAATCATGTTAATAATCCCCGTGGTTTGCCGCTTTATTTCCCCGAGGAAAGGCACGCCTGGGGCACATTATTTTAGTGCCGAGGCTCACAAGAAAGCAAGTTTATCCTTCTTTGATGATGCTTGTTATGCATCGCCTCGATTGTGATCGTGTTTGGTTTCCAGTTAGCATAGATGAACTAGGCTACACTTAGGCCTAAACCGTTGTTATAAAGCTGGTAAGCGACATGAACAGGTGCAGTAGGAGTAGTGAAACCGAAATGGTGTCCTTTCTTATAAATAAAGGCAACAACGTGTCTCGAGACACAGGTGACACACTGCCAAGTTGAGAAGTGATGGGAATCCCCTCAAGCGTCTCTTCCTCCCAATGTTTTCATCATTTTACCTGATCTCAGCGGAGTTTTCATTATTTTCTGTAGCACTGGCGTCGTGATTGTGATGATAGGGGCCTGGAATAAGGAAAAATAGAAATAAAGAAGCAATCATTTGGAATTTGATCAGAAGTACGTGCGCAAGAGAATGGGCTAAAGGCCACCTGAACCGGGGCGAGACACTCCATCTCCACCATTCAAAGAAGAGGGTCTATTACGATTTTTTTTTAAAAACACAACTATAATGCTACATGGATGACAATAGGTTAATCATGTCATAACTGTATTTGGCACTGCGCCCTGAAGCAGATTCCATAATTCCGACAGCACCCTTTACGCACGAAACAGCGTGGTTTATCACAAAATCAAAACGTGTTACCTGGCGGTCCGGTCTTCTATGTATCAGCCGTTATTCTCCACATAGAGCACGGTATATTAAAAAGCCACAGTGAAACGAATACATTTAGAAGATAATCTAATTTAGTTGATTCTGCGAATTAAGAGTGTTTACCAATGCGGGACGTGGCAGGCGATTAACATCTCGTTGTTACGCGTAGTTCCAACGAATCGATGCGTAGGATAATACGCATGTATTTACCAATGAACCTGTGTAAAAGCCAGAAAAGATACATCTACATGAACCCCACCATACTATAGTGTACGGATTTGATAAGGTAAATATGGAAAACGGAACAATCATGGGCACGTTCAAAACAATCTTGTCTGAGTGCCGAAAGCGTGCGTAATTGTCTCTGCCGGTTAGGTTTTCAAATAACCTCAGAAAATTGAGAGTGGTGTCAAAACCACGACCATACGCTCACAATCCCTACAATCCCGAATAACAATCCCTACAGCAGTAAACAGATCAAATCCAGCGGGCTGTTAACTTAATTTCAGAACCGGTATAATTACTCCCATCTCGCCCGAGCATCACAGTAAAAGTAAACATCCTTAATATGGTCCCGCATACGGCAATTAAGATTCAATCTGTGGTGTCTCGCCACTTTCCCTTTTAATGACGGCACTTGCTCTCCGTCTATCTTTTAACCACAGCATTTGAAGAATTACACTGTTAACTTGGCCTATAATTGCTTGTCACTGTCCCCAAATTTGAAGCCACTTCCTAGAAACAATCATGTTTACACTCACACGGGTTGCCAACTCTAGTCTGTCTTTATTGAGTTTGCTTGGAGACTAATTTAGTGTAAAATTGGCTATGATGGACCGGGAGAGTGACTGCGCCTCCCCTCAGCGTGCTAGGATTGTGAGAGGAGAGGGAAACTCTATTGATGTGCTCACTGAGCAATTTGGGGGAAGGATTTTTGGGGAAGACTGATATGCCCTCTAAACAACTGCTTGTCGTATTCCCTCTAATCAATTTAATCGATCAGTTGTGGATTTTGGACCTGCAAAATGAATAGATTCATGTAGTTGTTAGTAGGCCTGTAGAGTATCATATTAGGCTATTCATTTTAAGTAGACTATTTGTTAGTCCACTGCCTCTCGATTATATTCCACAAAATGTATTTATCAAATTAATTGGATGAGCTGCAAACCTTTCATGTGATCATTTATTAGATTCACATTATGAATCAAGATTCAAACCATAACTCACATAGCCCTGGTCTGTATCTTAGTGTGGCCTACTATGACAGCAATATAATAGCTCGGCCTATGTATAACTTTGCAAGTGGCCATATTTTATACAACTATTACTTCAAATGTGATTTCAGTGTCTCTGCTATTAACTCAACATACTCTAGAGCAACATTTCTTCGTGCCTAATCCTTCAGGGAGCTGGGACCAAAGTGCAGCTCTCTAGAGAAAACATTCCTCTATACCAGTATTTACAATTACTCAATGCAATTCATATTCAATGCACGGAGCCACTTATGTAGACTACACTAAAATGAGCCTGACATGTTTCTCCAGTAATTGTATTTCCTCTCCTTTAACAGTGCTTTTATTTGCGTGTACAGCAACAGTGTGTTTTTGCCAATTAGCCACAATATGACATGGCATGTCGGGTGTCGATTCATGGCTCAGCAATTATGAGTGGAGTTTGAAATAACCTACTGTAGTCTACACTGTCTGAAGCCTGATCAGAGTGTTCTGGAGGTCACGTCTATGTGGATACCTTCCCATGCCGGATTTTCCTTGGACTCAAACCATCAATATCTTTGAATATGATCCACCTTTCAATGCCAGTATTGGAATATAGTGTTTTGCATTATAGGCAAAGTAGGCTAATAACGCACATATGTAAGTGTTCTTTAAACATATTTGTAAATCTATATGGCTTGTTATAATATTGCATAAGAAGTGCTGTCATCGAAAAATAAAAGCTCAAATTGAGGTAGTAGTAAAATGAGGTAGTGAGTGTGTATGTGTGTACAATAGTGCATTTGCGTGTGTGTAGACGTGTATGTAGGCCTATCCCATCTATTGATCATTAGCTGAACGGCCATACGGTAGCTCTCCAAATGACGAGAGCTACGGACAGGAGAGCTACGGTATGGCTGTTCTATCCCTGTTACTTTAAGGCTCTGCTCTTCCCCGACGTCGTTCTAGGGCCGCGTTCGAACTTTGCAAGAGCAGAAAAGATGGATCGCATGAATCACTCCAGTCAATGGACCGGGAATGTGCCCATCTGCTGGTGTATGCGAAACGATAAATAATCATTAGCCCATATCCTCAGACAGCACCTTGGCTACTCTATCACTGACCCTCACACACACACACACACACACACACACACACACACACACACACACACACACACACACACACACACACACACACACACACACACACACACACACACACACACACACACACACACACACACACACACACACACACACACACACACAGAGAGTGAGTGGGAGGAGTAAATACACATATTATACAAAATTTAAAATGTAATTCAGCACCTGGACAGGATCTTTCCCTAGTTCTGGTAGACCTAACCTCCACTACAGGCCTTACCAACAGCTCCATCACAAGCATCTCCTTAACCTCTACAAATGTAGTTTACACCACACAAATGTCTCTGCCACACAAAAATGTCATATCACTTTATCCCTGTGAGCCCCACCTGTTCCATGGTAGGTCGAACAGAAAAGGAGCATCTCCCTCCCTCCCTGCCCAGACTACTACCACCACACTGCCCAGACTACTACCACCACACTGCCCAGACTACTACCACCACACTGCCCAGACTACTACCACCACACTGCCCAGACTACTACCACCACACTGCCCAGACTACTACCACCACACTTCCCAGACTACTACCACCACACTGCCCAGACTACTACCACCACACTGCCCAGACTACTACCACCACACTGCCCAGACTACTACCACCACACTGCCCAGACTACTACCACCACACTGCCCAGACTACTACCACCACACTTCCCAGACTACTACCACCACACTTCCCAGACTATTACCACTAGATACGGCTGCCACTCTGGTTGCCACTCTCCACTCTTTTTCTGCCCTCTTTGACGCTTCACTGCCAACACTGAAACTACATGTTACAGAATCAGAACATCCACTGAAATATTTATACATGAAGCAATGAATAAGTTACGTGTAAACGAATGAAGCTAGTTTTCTAACCCTATCTCTCATTGCTCAGTTCATCTCGCTCCACCAGCCTAGTAAAATCAGTGCATATGGCACATTCAGTCAGTCATGTCAGAATAATATCAACTTTCCAAACAGCCAAAGGTTATGCACCCCTCCCCTCCTCTCAGCTCGCTCCATGGATCACTCTATTCTAGATCTCTGATGACAATCTTTCCTCACCCACTTTGCACCATGAAATATATATATTTTTTACAATGCACAGCACATACGGTAGGCCTATACATACATACACGTGTGAAACATATGAAAGCAAAAGGGTGAACTGGCTCATGGTGAGAGGGGGTAAGTGTCATGTGGTGAGTAGGGTGTATGAAGCAGGGCGGAATCTCTTCTTCCATTGCCCCTGTCTTGTGATATGAGATTACTACGTGAAAAGTGTGGAGGCCAGCAGGAAATCTGGGTACATTTCCATACATGGGCCTCATTTTCCCTGTCAGCTGTTTCCCTGACATTGAGATAAAGGATGAGGGAGGGCAGAGGGTGAGGTAGGGTGGGTGCCAGCCTGGCTGTCTCCCCACCACCCTGCTTGCTAGGCTGTGACATGCTGTAGACAATTTCATTTCAGTCCATCTCCCTCAATCAAATTATGTTAGAGGAAGTAGACCTTGGATTGACCGCCCAGCAACAAAAGCCCTGTACGCACAAGCTAAATTCATAAACTAATAGGTGATAAAGATTTTTTTTAAAGGTCACAATAAAAGGTTACCCATAAATACCTAGATAAACAAGATTATGTAATCATTAAGACATAAAACAAACCACATGGACAAGATTCCATTCCCTTCTCTTTAAATGTTTATCATTAGGAAGTAGAAAGTGTGAGAAAAGGGGAATGAAGAGAGCAAAAGAGAAAATGGGAGAAATGAACACAACATGATCTTTGAATAAAGCAGTAGAGCTTATTATACCAGCACTAATTTTCCCCCCAGGAGCTCATTAAAGTCTTGAGAGTGAGCAGCAGTAAGAGAAGAGTGGTGGAAGCCCCCAATCATCAGACTGAATCTCTCTCTCTACAACGGATCTTGGGCCAGGCAGGCAGCACGTCACTGGGAACAACACACACCGCCATACACACATAAAGAACATCAACGTGGTTCTTTGGTTCTCAAGAGCACGCACACACATTAGATCTTGATCATCACTTACTCCAGCCAAATTTTTGGAATTCATTGGAAGATGGATAGAGAGACGGTCATATATGTTATGCCAACTAGGTTTCAGCAAATTAATCGAGAGTTTCGGATTAGGTTTAAGAAAAATAAAAGTACCACGTATATTTTATTGGATAAATGCAAATAAAAAACAATAGATAAATTGATTGATTGGTAAATAAAAGGGAGGATATGTCTCTTCTAAATATCCACATGTATTTTACAGTTAATAATCAGAATAAAATTCCTTTATAGTTTTTCTGGTATAGTTTCAGTTTAGCCACATTTCGACCGAAACAAGAACAAGAAGCATCAGTAGTTAAGGGCAGCCTCATAATCCACACACAATCACTACGTTTTAACATTAAAATACGGAAACACAGATATTCAACCAGATTCTGTTAATCACATATTATATCATATAGAAACTTTCAGATTTTATATATGTCCAGTATACAGCAAGAGTCTTTAGAGTTTCAGCAATCATCCAATCATGACAAAGCAATCATGACAAACCAATCCTTACTGGGTGGAGAAGGCTAGAAAGAAGAGCAGCAGAGGGGAGGATAAAAGAACATGAGAGGAGTAAAGGAGAGAAGGAATATTGAACAGGGGATCAATAAACATAAATAAATGGGGTGGGGAGTGATGAGGACTTGATGGTACAGTACTGTATCTGTCTGGACTTGAAATGACAGAAGTGGATGGGATGTAGAAAATGTATTGTACACAGACATAAAACAAATAAAAATGGAGTCACAGAAAATGGATGGGGATGGATGGACATACAGAATGTGGAAATATGGTCGATGCAGCTCTCTGACACTGTAGGTAATATAGACACATTCCTCAAAGCAGATGCAGAAAGAGATGAAGCGGGGGAAGGGGTGGACTTGGCCTCTAGGTTTTACTCTCTTTAATGTTTTTAAATGATAGTATTTCTGAGGATAAAAAAGTTTTGGCTGTCCAGAGCTGTAGTCAGGCAGCGGAGTGAGTGAGTGTGTTGGAGAGCCTGCCCAACTAATTATACCCTACTCATCTCTTTAACTTCCTCTCCCATATATTTTTCTCTCCTCTTCTCCCTCTTTCTATATCTTTCATCATCTCTCTCTCTCTGTCTCCAGTCTCCCAAGCAGCCGAGCTCAGAAGAATTAGTCCCTCCAGTCTCCTCTCTTCTACATGGGGAAGACCAGGAACCCAGAGAATGTGGAGTACTTCCAGCCCCCCATGAGGTTTCCTCTCTCTAGTTTGAGGTAGGCTCGGTCCCCCTTCTCCATTTGGATCAGCACTCCGTTACTGGCAGCCTCGCGAGTCACATCCTGGTCCCCAGCGAAGGCTGAGATCACAGGCCATCCATTATGCATCAGGCTTACCTACAGGAGAGGACATATACTACAGTTACAGATGGTTAAATACACCCACAGCTCCACACACACGCACGCACGCACGCACGCACGCACACACACACACACACACACACACACACACACACACACACACACACACACACACACACACACACACACACACACACACACACACACACACACACACACACACAATACTAGAACACAGAGGACACAGACATGAACATTACATAATTTCACTCATTCAGACTCATGCACGGTTCACCCTCCTTGTGCCGAGTTTAAGAGAGAAGAGTAAAAACACCCATTGTCTGATACATGCCCTTAACATTCAAATAGACACCATCTAAATCATGAATAAGAGTGCATTAAAGAGATCCAAACACTCATCTTAGGCCTGAAAGATTAAGACGTGCTAGGTTTTAGAGCGAGATAGAGCGAGATAGAGCAAGAGAGATGTCATCTAAGAGAGGCAGGACAGAGCAGCCTCTGTTCAGTGTGCTAAATGAAACCACAGTGAGCAGGGAGGTGGACTGGAGGAAGCCCAAGCCTCTACATTCATCACTCCCACCCAGCCAGGGCCCAGGGAAGACTCATTCAGCTCCCACCCAGCACCATCCCACCCACACTGAGAAGGGGAGAGGGAACCTCGATCAGCTGGATGGTCAAACTGGGGGAAATCCCTCTTCTGTGGCAGTGATGTATGGAACTAATGAACTAGTGACAGAACAGTGGCAGGATGGTCCTGTTCTCAGCAGAGTAATGAGGGGGAAGCTAGGAAAAAGGGTGAGAGGGTGAGGAACACAGACCACGTGTACCAACTCACAGCCTGACTGAGCCCTGTTCAGTGTTCTCTGTGAGTCTGATAATCACCACCCCTTCCCCAAAAACACCACCACTCAATCACGCCAGCCACTGCAAATTACAGTGTAATGTGTAAATGGCATAATGGCTGGTGCATGGTGTCAGCATTCCATTGAGCTGCTGAATTCATTAACGCGTAAGCACCCAATTAAGCCCAGAGAGAGAAGGTTTAGATATATATTTGGTGAGTGTGTTTCCGCCCACAGTTTAATGCAGCACTTAGCTGTAATGAAAAAGAAGACATTGTCCTCTCATGACACATAATTTCCTGTCCAAACAGACAGATGACAGCAGTGACGTGACAACAGACCACTTTCTCTCTACTCGGTGAAGGGAAACACAATGACTGGCCAGTTGACAGCAAGGATATATTTAGAAATGTCATTTTTTTTTAGAGAAGTCATCTTTAAAAGTATGGTGCACTTCAAAAAGTTTTTTTTTTTTACTTGATCAAAGTTGCATAAGGGAGACTATTGGAGAAAAGTGCTAAAGAAATGCACATCTTTTTTACAGCGGTTAGGGTGGCTCATAATAAACACTCATGTGCTCACATGATTTCAATACCTTATGCAATCTTCACATCAGCTTCTCTTTTAAAGGGAGACTTCTACTTCATATTAATAATCTCCAGCATCACCCCAACATCAACATCTGTGAAAATGGCACGTTTCTATGTTTTGTAGTAAAAAAAGATTGAGGAAGATAAGTGTTTCCAATGACATCATCGGTGTGCATCGTGTGAGTTTGACCAATTGTGAGTAGGCATTGCCTACCAATTGCCTACTAACTGTCTACTAATTGGTTGATGATGTCATGGAAACACTTATCTTCTTCTGCCTTTTTTTTTTACTACAAAACATAGAAACGTGCCATTTTCACAGATGTTGATGTTGGGGTCATGCTGGAGATTATTAATATGAAGTTGAAGAATTGTGAAATTTCCCTTTAATGCATGTGGAGGATGGTCTCAAGAGCCCCCATCCCGTATAGTGTGAGGTTCTGTAGCCTTCATATCTCACTCTCAGTTTGAATGGCTGTTTGCCTACTCTTACATAAATGAAATGAAGCTAGCCCGCTAAAGTCTGCAAGCACGAGCCAAGTACCTTTAAGACTGGGCTAGTAGAAAATGTGCCCAACTAGCACAGATTTTGGACCAAGGCTAGTAAAAACTGTGGTCTACATGCCCCTCTGGCCAGTGCCCCAAATCCTGAAATTCCATCACTAGTATAGGGACTCATACTAAACTACTGTTATTGATTAGTTGGGTAATAGATTTTTTCAGGGTTTAGTACTTTGTAGTTGGGGCTCATATGTAACACTCAATGACCATGGTGTATGCTTATGAGGAGGTGAGATATTTATGGATGTTTCAAGATGGTAATGCCTGTATTCCCCCTTCAATAGCAAAACACTGGAGTTGTAAGACACTCCTGTGTCCACATCCTTCTAGAAAGAAACTGGAACATTTTCAATCTCTATCTCAACCAATGTAAATATATTTTTCTCTCTCTCTCTCTCTCTCTCTCTTCTTCCCTCCCTCTCTTCTTCCCTCCCTCTCGTCTTCCCTCCCTCTCTTCTTCCCTCCCTCTGTATCCACATGACAAACGGTTCTAAGGCAATCAAACAGTGTGAGTTTTTAACACAGCAGTTGTGGCTGTTGGACTAGTGAACTGCGCTGTGAATCGTCTCCTTTTTGTTATTTGATTTCCAGATATATGGAGGATGCTACATTTGTTATCTTAAAGTCATTATATCTTTTGTGACAAAATAATGAACAGTGAAAAATGTTTTAGTGTACTGTAGTTAGTTGCATGAGTCAGGTGTCTGTAATTTGTACCTCTGTTTATGGTTAGTTGGACTCGATGACATAATGGATGAATATGGTTTTACAGGGCTTTTCCTTTTCTTTTTGCTTGCCTGGTTTGTGTTCAATTAATTAATTTAGCTTCCAATATGAGATGAATATGAGAATGTAATACTGTAGCCCTGTGGATTTCACTGCATAATTAGACCAGGGTTTAATTAGTGAAATATGCAATCTAATTAAGAGGGGCTGGTTTTAAAAGCCACGTTGTCTGTGTTAAATGTTATTTAAAGAGGGTTACATCTGATCAAGTGTATTCGCTTATTTAGCGCACCAAAGGATTAGGCTTCTCCATTTGTAGTTCTTGCATGGGGAACATGAGTTGTGAGTCGCTGCTCGATGGATTTGCGCGGCAAAATATGTTTATGTGTATGTGAAACTGTTTGGGTTTGGTCTATTTGGACCTGTTTAGACTTTTCACCTGCTGTCAAATGCAGACGCCAAGTCACGCAGCAGGACAGAGGGAGTTCTACGCTGCCGCTGTCCAAGGTCCAGAAACCGCACCCGCAGCTACTGTACTGGCTAACTGGCTGTTCCTGCGCCAAAATGGCTCCATACGTTTATCGATTAATTATGATGCAGTGGCTGACTTTCATCTGCAAACTACCATTTTCTCTGGGGAATGACATCTCACAAATCTACAAAATATTTATAGGGGAATCGTTTTTGAATGTGCTAGTGTATTCAACTTTTATGAGGTCTACCAGCGGGTGTGCGTGCGTGACGCACACACACACGCACGCACATATTAAATAAAGTATTCATTATTTGTAGGCTTACAGTGGACTGACCTGGATCGTTTGGCGATTATACACTTTCACCACGTGGAAATTAAAACTGTAAATCCCTTTGCGCGGGGCGATGAAATTGCTCCTTTCCTCGTCGAAATTCTTACCAACGTTTACAAGTATCTGGGGAAGAGAGAAAGAATGTAAAAAGGGAAAAGACACAACAACATCAAAGACACTCGTCGTTGTCATAGTATAAATGCTTTATAATGTCTTTCAATTACAAAATTAAAAGGAAATCACGGAATGCAGCCTGATATGTTGTAGCTCAGATGGCATTTGACTATAACTTTGTTAGTTTCAAATTAAAACAATTACAGAAACCAAGTTAATCATTTTTGGAATTAATCCATCGATTAAGTTTTGAGGCTCAAATGACTCATTTTGTGAGATCCAAATCCGCCCAAGCAGAAACATTTAATTTAATTGAATAGCCATTTGGCGGCGATTAACCTTTTGAGATATGGAGTAGCATGGATTAATACTTCACCCTCATGACATGGTATTACATTATTTGGAGAGATGTCAGACTTCATTTCATATCATCAAAATGAACTTAAATATTCAAAGGCTTACTACTTTCAACTGTCTTTATCTATACATCTAATATATATATATATATATATATATATATATATATATATATATATATATATATATATATATATATCTAAAACAGCGAGCCTCCATTCTCCACCTCACGAATAGAATAGCCAGTGAGCTTTTTTTTTAATAGATTTACAACAGTCATCCAATCCCCTCCAGACACTCGCTCTCCATGACCAAGGTACAGATACAGTATGATATAGCAGACAGACAGTTCAGTGAAAGTTACCTGGTCAAAGTAGATGACCATAGTCCGGTTACTCATCTCCGAGGGCTCGTGGTTTGTGTTTCTCACCGCGGAAAAAGCCACTTTGGCGCTCCCGGAGCGCACCGATATCCCGAGCGCAGTCCCGGTGGGATCCGAAGTTGGGTTGGAATCGCAAACAACCAGACATTTCCCCTCGAGTACGATGGGTTCCGTCTCGTTTTGAGCGTTCACTAGAGTCACTAGCCACACTGCACCCAGTAGGAGCGTCAACATTACGGCAATTTCCCTATGCACTTCGTTGCTGTATCCCGCACAAATAAAGGGATACTTTTCTGATTTATCCGATAGATAATATAGTACTTCTTCTCTTCCGCAAAATTCAGCCAATTAAAATGACCAAATCCTTTTCGCTTCTTGAATTAAACCTCTTGTGTGTTTCTCTAAGTATTGGAAAAGGTCAAAGACAGATTTGGTTTACCTGTTTATTTTTTATTTTTTAATGAAGAGTCCCCCTTTACACAGTCGTTCCCACTGTTAACTTTTTTCCCCCCTCTCGGCTCAAGCCTCCCCGCGCCTTCTTGTCACTCCGTAATCGAATAACCAGTCGAGAGCGGTACGAGGCCCTTGTCGAGTTGAAGCGCAGATGAATACATAGCGCGGGGTCTTCTTCTTGCGCGTTGAATTATTGATATGTGAGATATTAGAGCTGAAACACAAAGGCTCGGACGCGCTATGCTCCCGCCCGCTCCTTTTCAGCAGACTCCTCCCTCCGGGCCCCAATCACAGATGAACGTATCTCCAGATTTCCAATCGTCGCACTCGAGGCTGCCTCCCCACCATGTGACCGTGGCAGAGTAGTTTTCACGCTCCGGAGGTGTTTTACAGGTGGACTCGGCTCGAGTAGACACCGGCGCGGATGACGCCCCAATGTTCGAGAGGAGAACCTACACGGACCACCAATTATTTTATCAGCATTACTTAGATTTTGGACGCTGTGAAGAATTGCCAATGAAGAAGGAATAATAACAGGACGAAAATCGAACATCTGGATTCAAAGAACCACGGCAGAGGCGCAATGCAAGTTTCTTACCCTCACGTGAAAGCCTGAGTATTTTGTTTAGGGATATCGATCATGCATGAAGAGAGATAAGAGAGGACGTTCTGAAATGCTATATTGATCAAGAAATTGTACGACTCGTCAACGACAGAAGGAGTATTGCATTGATTATGAGAACGATTGAGGGACAATATAAAAATATAAACACAGCTGTAGATAAAACTCATAGGGGAAATAAACTATTTTATATTTTTCTCTACCTCTCATGGGGGTACAAGGGAAAAGCGAATGTTAAACCAGGGAAGATGACTTGGCTTATTGTATTGTTTCACATGAGTCTTCGCCTGCAGTTTAAACATGATTACGGAATCAGCCTGGCATCTTTCTGTTCTGTGTATGTAATGTTATGAAGGCTATCGTTGCCTGCGGAGGGCCCTGTCCAAGTCGCATTTGACTAGGCTCGCTCTGTCTGCGCCAGCGCAATGGCTACATGATATTTAATAAATTAGATCACTTTGTTCCTTTGAGGTGGAGAGACAAACAAAACCACACGAAGAAAAAATGAGTGAAATAACAACAACTAACATTTATTTACTACATAAGTAAAGCGACTAATATAACATGATGATATCAAACACAATTTTAACGAAAGTTTATATAGTGTTCTGAGACGAATGACTGAAAGTTGAATGGCACTCTCAAAGGCACCAGTGAATGCTTTTCAGCACCAGAAAAAAGGACAGCTCCTGTCATGACAAGCAAACGAAAACATTGTGCAAGTCAGCCTACAATGCAATAAGTATCACTTAGATGAGATGCTGCACCATCGCACCAACACTGCCTGGTATGGCAACTGCTCGGCCTCTGACCGCAAGGCACTACTGAGGGTAATGCGAATGGCCCAGTACGTCACTGGGGCCAAGCTTCCTGCCATTCAGGACTTCTATACCAGGCGGTGTCAGAGGAAGGCCCTAAAAATTGTCAAAGACTCCAGCCACCTTATTCATAGACTGTTCTCACTGTTACCACACGGAAAGCGGTATCGGAGCGCCAAGTCTAGGTCCAAGAGGCTTCTAAACAGTTCCTACCCCAAGCCATAAGACTCCTGAACATCTAGTCAAATTAATATCCAGACTATTTGCACCCCCCCCCCCCCCCCCCCCCCCCTCCACCCCACTGCCACTCTCTGATGTAATCTATGCATAGTCACTTTAATTAACTCTACCTACATGTACATACTACCTCAACTAGCACATTGACTCATTACCGGCACTCCCCTGTATACATTGTTATTTTTTACTGCTGCTCTTTAATTACTTGTTACTTTTATCTCTTATTCTTGTCCGTATTTTTTGAAACGGCACTGTTGGTTGGGGGCTCGTAAGTAAGCATTTCACTGTAATGTCACTGTGTTGTATTCGGCACATGTGACTAAAACAATTAGATTTTATTTGATTTGAGACAAGATTCTGTTGCCACAGGACTCTGCTTCAGTAAAAGCACAAGTAGGAGTTTCAAAACCTCCAGCAGTTCTATTGAACTAACAAGCAAGGCATGTCAAAGTGAACACACATACCCTGAATGGAAACCTCTCCCAAAGCTCTTTTTTTCCCAACATCCCATCCCCTTATCACGTGTTAGTTTGAAGTTCTGCAATCTTGTGAGAGGATAATTGTCCCTTTCCTCCTTTGGGGATGCATAAAGGTATGGAGGTCAGGTGGAGAAGGTAGGAAGACTCAGGGAAAGTGATAAGTATTTTATGTGTCGGGGGGCTAGGGTCAGTCTGTTATATCTGTAGTATTTCTCCTGTCTTATCCTGTGTGAATTTAAGTATGCTCTCTCTAATTCTCTCCTTTTCTTTCTTTCTTTCTTTCTTTCTTTCTTTCTTTCTTTCTTTCTTTCTTTCTTTCTTTCTTTCTTTCTTTCTTTCTTTCTCTGTCTCGGAGGACCTGAGCCCTAGGACAATGCCTCAGGGCTACCTGGCACGATGACTCCTTGCTGTCCCCAGTCCACCTGGCCGTGCTGCTGCTCCAGTTTCAACTGTTCTGCCTGCGGCTATGGAACCCTGACCTGTTCACCGGACGTGCTACCTGCCCCAGACCTGCTGTTTTCAACTCTCTAGAGACAGCAGGAGCGGTAGAAATCCTCTCAATGATCGGCTATGAAAAGCCAACTGACATTTACTTCTGAGGTGCTGACTTGTTGCACCCTCGACAACTACTGTGATTATTATTATTTGACCATGCTGGTAATTTATGAACATTTGGACATCTTGGCCATGTTCTGTTATAATCTCCACCTGGCACAGCCAAAAGAGGAATGGCCACCCCGCATATCCTGGTTCCTCTCTAGGTTTCTTCCTAGGTTTTGGCCTTTCCTAGCCCCTGTGCTTCTACACCTGCATTGCTTGCTGTTTGGGGTTTTAGGCTCAGTTTCTGTACAGCACTTTGATATATTAGCTGATGTAAGAAGGGCTATATAAATAAATTGGATTTGATTTGATCAGGAACATTTCACCAGAGAAATCTCATGCACTGTTTCCTGCAAAACTAGACCCACCCACACAAAGAAGCTCTTTTACAGACTGCAGTTTTCCATAATACGCACGCACGCACGCACGCACGCACACACACACACACACACACACACACACACACACGCAGTGAGACAGTGAGACAGTGAGAAAGTGCATGTACCACCAAGGTGTATGGCATCAAATCAGCGTATGAGATGGCGCTGTCGATCAAGATGAAACATCATTGAGCAAGCAAACACTGAGTCAAGATCGCAGAGGATGGTTCCCGCAAGCAGAGGATGAGTACCATGAGTGCACAGACCAGTCGGGAGCGCAGAATGTTGCCGAGCGAGCAGAGGATGGGTCCTGCAAGCACACAGGCAGCAGGGGCATGCAGATTAAACTAGAGTTGCATTGTGACTTTGAGAAAGCAGAATATCATTGCGGCAAGCAAAATATTAATTCAAAAGCAGAGATTTTGTTTTATTTTGCACAAAGTCAGAATTATTATGGCTAAACCCCACCAACAGTGCCTTGCGAAAGTATTCGGCCCCCTTGAACTTTGCGACCTTTTGCCACATTTCAGGCTTGAAACATAAAGATATAAAACTGTATTTTTTTGTGAAGAATCAACAACAAGTGGGACACAATGATGAAGTGGAACGACATTTGTTGGATATTTCAAACTTTTTTAACAAATCAAAAACTGAAAAATTGGGCGTGCAAAATTATTCAGCCCCCTTAAGTTAATACTTTGTAGCGCCACCTTTTGCTGCGATTACAGCTGTAAGTCGCTTGGGGTATGTCTCTATCAGTTTTGCACATCGAGAGACTGAAATTTTTTCCCATTCCTCCTTGAAAAACAGCTCGAGCTCAGTGAGGTTGGATGGAGAGCATTTGTGAACAGCAGTTTTCAGTTCTTTCCACAGATTCTCGATTGGATTCAGGTCTGGACTTTGACTTGGCCATTCTAACACCTGGATATGTTTATTTTTGAACCATTCCATTGTAGATTTTGCTTTATGTTTTGGATCATTGTCTTGTTGGAAGACAAATCTCCGTCCCAGTCTCAGGTCTTTTGCAGACTCCATCAGGTTTTCTTCCAGAATGGTCCTGTATTTGGCTCCATCCATCTTCCCATCAATTTTAACCATCTTCCCTGTCCCTGCTGAAGAAAAGCAGGCCCAAACCATGATGCTGCCACCACCATGTTTGACAGTGGGGATGGTGTGTTCAGGGTGATGAGCTGTGTTGCTTTTACGCCAAACATAACGTCTTGCATTGTTGCCAAAAAGTTCAATTTTGGTTTCATCTGACCAGAGCACCTTCTTCCACATGTTTGGTGTGTCTCCCAGGTGGCTTGTGGCAAACTTTAAACAACACTTTTTATGGATATCTTTAAGAAATTGCTTTTTTCTTGCCACTCTTCCATAAAGGCCAGATTTGTGCAATATACGACTGATTGTTGTCCTATGGACAGAGTCTCCCACCTCAGCTGTAGATCTCTGCAGTTCACCCAGAGTGATCATGGGCCTCTTGGCTGCATCTCTGATCAGTCTTCTCCTTGTATGAGCTGAAAGTTTAGAGGGACGGCCAGGTCTTGGTAGATTTGCAGTGGTCTGATACTCCTTCCATTTCAATATTATCGCTTGCACAGTGCTCCTTGGGATGTTTAAAGCTTGGGAAATCTTTTTGTATCCAAATCCGGCTTTAAACTTCTTCACAACAGTATCTCGGACCTGCCTGGTGTGTTCCTTGTTCTTCATGATGCTCTCTGCGCTTTTAACGGACCTCTGAGACTATCGCAGTGCAGGTGCATTTATACGGAGACTTGATTACACACAGGTGGATTGTATTTATCATCATTAGTCATTTAGGTCAACATTGGATCATTCAGAGATCCTCACTGAACTTCTGGAGAGAGTTTGCTGCACTGAAAGTAAAGGGGCTGAATAATTTTGCACGCCCAATTTTTCAGTTTTTGATTTGTTAAAAAAGTTTGAAATATCCAATAAATGTCGTTCCACTTCATGATTGTGTCCCACTTGTTGTTGATTCTTCACAAAAAAATACAGTTTTATATCTTTATGTTTGAAGCCTGAAATGTGGAAAAAGGTTGCAAAGTTCAAGGGGGCCAAATACTTTCGCAAGGCACTGTATTTAAACTTTTTATCTTCTTAAACTCTGGTTTTAAACCTAACCCTAACCTTAACCACACTGCTATCCGTATGCCTTTCCCTAACATTAAATTAAGACCAACAAGCACATTTTTGTTTTCCCAAATTTTTATGATGCAGACAATTTTGACTTTGTGGCTGTGTTATCTACAGGATTTTGACTGTGAAATGCAAGGTGATGGTGGTGAAGTAGGGATGATGACCAATGATAAAAAGGTATGCTCAATAGTTTTTCAGTAAAGAACCTAATCAACCAACTAATCAACTAACCTATCATGCCTAATCAAAAGCAGGTTATTCATTAGGCAAGCTATGTAGGTTAAGTAAGCTACTGTAGCAGCTAGCTAGTTAGCTAGTTATCTATCTAATGTTTACCCACATATAAAAGTTCCCAGTATCTTTGGTTTAACCAAGATTATTGTAGCTACCTGGCTAAGTCAACAAGGGGTTAGTAGAGAAGGAGGTATTGGAAGACTAGCATGATTGGGAGGGAGTGGTGGGGGAGGGAGAGGCAGGGGAGAACAGACAGGGAAGACCCTCACTGGGGAAGAGGCCCTTGATTGAGAAGGGGTGAGAGGGAGCCGTGAGAGATCAAACTCCGAACTAAACAGCCAACATTGTAAAGGTCTAATTGCATACTTTGAGATACAGTCTATTTGAAATACACATTTGATTACTTTTAATCAGGCATTTTTGTTGCAGTTACAATGTATGAGAATGACCTCCAACCATCTTCTCTCTCTCCATCTCTCTCTCCATGCAGGCCCACTTGTAGTATGTGGTGGGGAAGTTGTTCTCTGCTTGTCTCACATAAATAGGAGGTACAGGAGTCCACTCTGTTCCATGTACCCTGGCTCTCTACGCACTTTCTGCAGGTAACCATGATTTCTATCAATCACCCCGTAACTTAGTCATTAGTGGTATTGAGAGTTCCTCTAATTGCTTTGTTGCTGTATGGAGGCATAGTTATTGTGACATTTATCAAGCAGAGAGGATGACATGTTATTGACTTTGTCTAACCGTTGTTTATTTGGTTAGAAATATGGTTCTATACAGAGGATGGACCAACACTGAATGTGTAGAAGTAGGTTAGGTAAGGGATGAAGTGAAAACCTACAGGAGGATAGCTCTCTACGACGAGGGTTGGGTATTAATTGACAGCAAGCTGTTAAATACTGAACCATACTGACTGACGAGTGACATGGATTCGTACAGCTCGCCTCAATCCGGCATAGTATGTTATCACTTATTTGGCTAAATTATTATCCATAGTTGCCTCTTTTGATACAGCAGCAGTCTTTAAATGGACTGTTACCTTGAATGCAATACTAACATGTTAAAATGTGTCATTTCCTGACATCATATTTTTACTGTCTCTCACTGCAGTTGTTTTCCCAGGAGACAGATCAGGGTGTGTGTAGAAAACATGTCTGACAAGGTCTAGTCTAGTTCATTGCCCTGGATCACTACACCTATGAGGCAGAGGATGCCGAGTTTGGACCTGTGAGTCACCTTTGACCTTGACATAACTTTCTTCCAAGGATTTTGGGGTCATGGGTGTTCCCTAACTCATCTTGTGCCTTACACAAATCAGCAAATATGTTTCCTTCCACCTTTCACAGGGAAGTCCTGACCAGGGGTATCAAACTCCAATGTCTATGAACCTGTTGTGTTGGCGTAGTTACCGGACCTGTCACAACTTCCGCCGAAGTTGGCTCCTCTCCTTGTTCGGGCTACGTTTGGCGGTTGACATCACCGGCTTTCCAGACATCGCCATATTTCATGTATCCATTTGTTTTGTCTTGTTCCCTGCACACCTGGTTTTCATTCCCCAATCAATCTACATGTATTTATTCCTCTGTTCCCCATCATGTCTTTGTGTATGATTGTTTGTGTTATGTGTGTATTGTTGACGCGCCAGACTGGATTGTTTTTTCCGTGTTATTTTTCACAAAGATGTTTATTGTTAAACATAATTCTTGTGACTGTTTTGCGAATTTTGCACTTTTGCCTAAATAAAGTGTGCGCCTGTTCACAAATCTCTGCTCTCCTGCACCTGACGTCGCTACCAGTATGCACACATATGACAGGACCAGTGGGAGGAGGTGTCGATGACAGTGATGCGTCCCAGTGTGATCTCAACAAACAGCCGCTGTGCCAACACCATGCCTGAAGATGACAACGAAATGATATTCTTCCACCCTGGATCACAGTAAACACACACCTAGTTTCTCTCTCTGTGTATGTCTGTTGTGTGTGAGAGAGTAAGTAATGCAAGTGTGTGCCACTGTGTGTGTAGTATGTGATGTACGTTTTGTGTATATGGGACTGAGACTGTATACACCCTGTAATTATGCCTATTTTTGTTTGCACACCCTTTTCTTGTGTGTGATTTAGTGTAGTGTTTTGTGACATCCATCTCTCTCTCGTCTGCTCAGATATCCCAAGACCAGCATTGAGGCAGGAATGAACTACACTGTTCGCCTGAGCTTGCCCCTCTACTCTGCACTTAGTGATGTCCAGTCCCCATACACACTCATCGACTTGGTTAGTTCCCAGAAGGGCTGAACGATATGGGAAAATAATTTAATTGAGATTTTTCTACCAAATATTGTGATTGTGATGTTACTTGTGATTACAGATCAAAACATTTTGTTCAACTGTTGGAATCATAGAAATGGAATGATTATTATGATTTTATAGTTGGAATAGAGTGGGCACTTGGAATGCAGTTTTGTGACAAGGAATGAAAATGTAAGGGAGGGATGGTTGTGACAGAGTAGGAGCCAAAGTGTTGGTCAGTGTTTCCCATGGGACCCTAATTAGATTTAAATAGATGGGTACATTCAGACAAAGATTTTAGAATATTCTCTCTGATTAAGAACAAGCTGTTGCACAAACAATGCTGATTTACTCCACCACTGTTAATGGCCTGTATTAGAGCAAACGTTTGGTTACAAGTTTTGTCCTATCTCTGTGGATTAGCTAGCTAGCGATTAGTATTAAGGGCTAACCCACATATTTTAGGCACATTTGCTGCTTGCTAAAATCAACTAACTAGCATTCTTCCGAGAGCAAGTTACACAAACAAATAGTATAGTACAGAAAATGTAGATTTATATTAATTAAGAAGAAAAGTGGAAAGCTGCGTTGTTCTTGTTTGGAAAAATTTGTTGACTGCTTGCTGTTTGGTCAGTGCATGCAGAATGAATCTCAAGCACGAGGAAGTGCCTGCTTGAGTGACAGGGCCTGGTGTATTTTGGATTGGAAAGCGACCACTGGAGGAGAGACGGAGAGAGAACTCCGTCAACTCAAGCAATAAATCAAAAGTAAAAAAAGGGCATTATAGATGGCTAAGTGGCGTTTCAAAATATGGCATCCTCTTGCGATATGGATATTGCAAATGCCAATATTGCAATTTTGAGTAGTCGTGCTGTTCTAGTTCCCCCCCACACACACTGTTAAACACTTAGACACAACTGAGACTTTTGTAAATATCATGCATTGTGCTGATTGTGCTGAATGTGCTGATGCCCCACTGTAAGAACCTGGAGATCTTCACTGGTTTTGAGGGAGGTGAAGTGGCCACCAACAGTGCCTGGGATACATTCCAGCATTACCGCTGTCTGGAGAACAACCAGAGCGTGGTCAAGATCGCTTCCACTGACATCTTCAGCAAAAACATCTTTAGCGTTTCAGCTCTGCTGCACCCGGGATCTAAAGGTATGGCACCACACTCACAACAGTCATGTATTACTGCTTAAATATCATTAAACATACTTGTGCAGAGCATTTCCCTTTTCCACATTTTGTTATGTTACAGCCTTATTCTAAAATGAATTTAATTATATTTTCCTTAGCAATCTACAA
Source organism: Oncorhynchus mykiss (assembly GCF_013265735.2). Classification (NCBI taxonomy): domain Eukaryota; kingdom Metazoa; phylum Chordata; class Actinopteri; order Salmoniformes; family Salmonidae; genus Oncorhynchus; species Oncorhynchus mykiss. The sequence goes on along the minus strand of NC_048565.1, from coordinate 26,935,406 downwards.
ACAATAACCCATAAAGACAAAACAAAAACAGGTTTTTAGTAATGTTTGCAAATGTATTAAAAAAAAAACAGAAATCACTTATTTACATAAATATTCAGACCATTTGCTATGAGACTCGAAATTGAGCTTCGGTGCATCCTGTTTACATTCATCATCCTTGATAGCCCATTTGGAGTGTGCCAAAGGCACTTAAAGGACTCTCAAACCAAGAGAAACAAGATTCTCTGGTCTGATGAAACCAAGATTGAACTCTTTGGCCTAAATGTCAAGCGTCATGTCTGGAGTAAACCTGTCACCATCCCTACGGTGAAGCATAGTGGTAGAAGCATCATGCTGTGGGGATGTTTTTCAGCGGTAGGGACTGGGAGACTAGTAAGGATGAACGGAAAGATGAACAGAGCAAAGTACAGAGAGAACCTTGATGAAAACTTGCTCCAGAGTGCTCAGGACCTCAGACTGGAGCGAAGGTTCACCTTCCAACAGGACAACTACCTTAAGCACACAGCCAAGAAAACTCAGGAGTGGCTTCGGGACAAGTCTCTGAATGTCCTTGAGTGGCCCAGCCAGAGCCCGGAATTGAACCTAATCGAACATCTCTGGAGAGACCTGAAAATAGCTGTGCAGCGACTCTCCCCATCCAACCTGACAGAGCCTGAGAGGATCTGCGGAGAAGAAGGGGAGAACCTCCCCAAATACAGGCGTGCCAAGCTTGTAGCATCATACCCAAGAAGACTCGAGGTTGTAATCGCTGCCAAAGGTGCTTCAACAAAGTACTGGTATGAATACTTATGTTAATGTGATATTTCCGTTTTTTATTTTTAACAAATGTGCAAAAATGTATAAAAACATATTTTTGCTTTGTCATTATGGGGTATTGCATGTAGATAGATGAGGAAACAAAAACATATCAAGCCATTTCAGAACAAGCCTCAAATGTAATAAAATGTGCAAAAAGTCAAGGGGCCTGTATACTTTCCGAATGCACTGTATGCTCTTTTATGTGTTTTGTAACTAAAGGTCAAAGTAATGTTTCTTATGGCTCCATAATACTGACGAATGTGAATTGTACACATAAACTCAATCCCACATGACATCGGTCCAAACATGCAAAAGCTCTGTGTAATTTTATTTTACTTTTTCCGTTTCTCTCTCTAAAACCTCATCCGAGGAGAGGACCCAAGGTTCCTGCCCTCAGACCTCCAATGAGTTTTGAGAAGGATGTGAATAGAGAGGAATTGAGAAGTTAGGCCGAGATTAATTGGGACAGAGCTCCAGTCATTGCTCTGTCCTTAAATAAAATCTAATTTTATTTGTAACATGCTTTGTAAACAACAGGTGTAGACTAATAGGGAAATGCAGAGAGAAAGAGAAGAGAGAAAAAAATAGAAAAGTAAAACATGTAATAATGGGGGTGTTTATACACTCTTAACTTGGCTATATACACAAGGTACCTGAAAAAGGAAAGCAATAATTTTAGAACCAACGTTTTGAGCTGTGGTATATATGGTATATATGGCATACAGTGGGGCAAAATGTATTTAGTCAGCCACCAATTGTGCAAGTTCTCCCACTTAAAAAGATGAGAGAGGCCTGTAATTTTCATCATAGGTACACTTCAACTATGATAGACAAAATTAGAAAAAAATTCCAGAAAATCACATTGTGGGATTTTTTTATGTATTTATTTGACCTGTAACTTCTTCTTTAAGAGGCTTCTCTGTCCTCCACTCGTTACCTGTATTAATGGCACCTGTTTGAACTTGTTATCGGTATAAAAGACACCTGTCCACAACCTCATACAGTCACACTCCAAACTCCACTATGGCCAAGACCAAAGAGCTGTCAAAGGACACCAGAAACAAAATTGTAGACCTGCACCAGGCTGGGAAGACTGAATCTGCAATAGGTAAGCAGCTTGGTTTGAAGAAATCAACTGTGGGAGCAATTATTAGGAAATGGAAGACATACAAGACCACTGATAATCTCCCTCGATCTGGGGCTCCACGCAAGATCTCACCCCATGGGGACAAAATGATCACAAGAACGGTGAGCAAAAATCCCAGAACCACACGGGGGGACATATATATACAGTGGGGCAAAAAAGTATTTAGTCAGCCACCAATTGTGCAAGTTCTCCCATTTAAAAAGATGAGAGAGGCCTGTAATTCATAGGTACACTTCAACTATGACAGACAAAATTTGAAGAAAAAAATCCAGAAAATCACATTGTAGGATTTTTAATTAATTTATTTGAAAATGATGGTGGAAAATAAGTATTTGGTCAATAACAAAAGTTTATCTCAATACTTTGTTATATACCCTTTGTTGGCAATGACAGAAGTCAAACGTTTTCTGTAAGTCTTCACAAGGTTTTCACACACTGTTGCTGGAATTTTGGCCCATTCCTCCATGCAGATCTCCTCTAGAGCAGTGATGTTGGACCTGGTTAATGACCTGAAGAGAGCTGGGACCACAGTCTCAAAGAAAACCATTAGTAACACACTACGCCGTCATGGATTAAAATCCTGCAGCGCACGCAAGGTCCCCCTGCTCAAGCCAGAGATCTTGGCCAACAACCTCCTTCCCTCAGTAAGAGCATTGAAGATGGGTTGTGGCTGGGTCTTCCAGCATGACAACGACCCGAAACACACAGCCAGGGCAACTAAGGAGTGGCTCCGTAAGAAGCATCTCAAGGTCCTGAAGTGGCCTAGCCAGTCTCCAGAGCTGAACCCAATAGAAAATCTTTGGAGGGAGCTGAAAGTCCGTATTGCCCAGCGACAGCCCCGAAACATGAAGGATCTGGAGAAGGTCTGTATGGAGGAGTGGGCCAAAATCCCTGCTGCAGTGTGTGCAAACCTGGTCAAGAACTACAGGAAAAGTATGATCTCTGTAATTGCAAACAAAGGTTTTTGTACCAAATATTAAGTTCTGCTTCTCTGATGTATCAAATACTTATGTCATGCAATAAAATGCAAATTAATTACATACAAATCATAGAATGTGATTTTCTGGATTTTTGTTTTAGATTCCGTCTCTCACAGTTGAAGTGTACCTATGATAAAAAATTACAGACCTCTACATGCTTTGTAAGTAGGAAAACCTGCAAAATCGGCAGTGTTTCAAATACTTGTTCTCCCCACTGTATAACATCCCCAAGTGTAAATTAGTAAATAATGGTTACTTCTCAGAGAATATTGAACTGTCAAGAAGAGTAAAACAAGGCTGTCTGCTGTCTACATATCTTTTTATGGCCATCAAAATTATTGTTATTAAAATCAGATCCAACAAGGGGTACATTTCAGGGATTAAATACAAATGTATATATGGTACATACAACAATCTCAGCTCTGCAGGTTTTGCTGCAAAGACAAAATCATTTGATCATTTGTTCTTGTTTTGTCCATCAGTCCAGTTAAAGGAAAGGGAAAGGGGTCAGTTGTACAACTGAATGCATACAACTGAAATGTGTCATCTGCATTTAACCCAACCCCTCTGAATCAGAGGGGTTGCCATAATGTCTGCCATAATCGACATCCACGTCTTCGGGCGCCCGGGGAACAGTGGGTTAACTGCCTTGTTCAGGGGCTGAACAACAGATTTTTTTTAGCCCACCTTTAATCCCGCCCCCACCAGCCTAAATCCAACTGAGAATTTTTTTTTACTCAAACCCAAAGGTGCCAAGACTTGAGAAAATAAGAGTGAAAATTTGACGAAGATGTGACTATTGTTGGTTGACAATTTGATGCTTTCAAATGTACCCTTTGAATGTTTATATTTTTTGATTCAGACATTTTTCCTTTTGATCTGCTGCAATGATGTTCTGCTCGCCCAAAATCACACTTGCAAGCTCTCAAGTTTGGCTTGTCCACCTGCTCTCTCGACTGGCCTCTCTGCCTGCTCTCTTGACCACATTCTGCGCTCCCAACTGGTCTGTGCACTCTTGACACTCAGCTGCTCGCAGGACCCATCCTCCTCTCTCTAAACTCAGTGTTTGTTTGCTGAATGATGTTTCATCTTACTCGACAGCTCCATTTAGCGTGCAATGGACTACAGAGCCTCATAAAGGTGCAGTGAGGGTGTCGCAGTGACAGACTAGCCAGTCATGAGCGTCAGGATTCCCGTGAAATTTGTCGAAGAGGAGTGAACTGGAGTGAGCTGCTAAAGAGCTGCCACAGTTTAAGCAAGACAAGGACACAAATTGACTGGAGACCAGGGCCCAGATTTCCAAAACCTTCTTGAGAAACAATTTCTCCTTAACTGCAATTTTTTCCCTTAACTATATACTTATGAAGAAACTTATGTAAAGTTGCTATTCTTCAAAAAGTTCTTACTTCATTTTTTATATTTCTCCTTTAAGCAAAAAGTTAAGAAGGAATTAGATTCTTGAAAATTAAGTTATTGGAATACTTCTTTGAAATGTTATTAATTCCAAGATAGCAAAAACCTTGTCTTGAACTCAGGGCAGCAAGAGAATAAGATAATGAAAGCAATTTAGCGTGTTTAAGTCACTAAAAAACTTAAACTGAAAGTTTCAGTATTGATTATTTTAAACCCAAGAACATGTTTTAGAACAGTAATCTCCGTAAGAAATATGCTAACATAACTGCCATTGCTAGCTAGATACAGTATAGCTAGATTGGTTGTCTAGTAGCAATCATCTTAAGTAGATATTTAGGAAGTTAGTAAGAAGACATATATATTGTTGAGAAATTGCACTCACAAACTATTTTATGAATCTCTTATTTTTTCTTCTTAAGAAGCTTCTTAAGTTTTTGCATAAGAAGTGTTTTGTGAATCTGGACCCTGTTCTGTCTGTGGCTGAGAGAGGATCATGCATAAGCCTGTCTGTCTGTATCTCTGTGTGTAAAATTAGACTGTCTACATTAACACACTAGATCTATTTACAGCACATGAAGACATTTAGGGTCATTATTCAAAAATCACCATAGGGACAAACTCATGCAGCAAATTAAATAGGAGTAGAAAATGCAAGAAATGGGCGGGCCCACTCACTCAGAATTCTAACACAGAAAAGGGTTCACGTCACATGGTGCCTTGCAGGCAGAATAATATACAGTAAATGTAATTATGTTGAGTTAGCTCTTGTCTTAATTAAACATTTGCTCATTATTTATAGACAGGTTTTTGGAGAGGGCTGCGAGATTAACTTAATCAGCGTATCATCGTGTCCAGCAATTTGCAGGAAATAATCTAATCAGGTATATGTAAAGCACTACAAATGTAATTCAACAAATCACATTAGATCATCATCACAGGAGAACTGACGGTGGTTTGTCAGGAATATAGTTTGTGTCCTGTAGGTGCTGTGATTATGTGGTAAAACAGGGGTTGGCATATGGCTGGCTGATTGGGAATGTGAAGTACACAGCACAAGGGTAAGAGGAAAGGGGGGCAGGCAGGGCCAAGAAGGGTTACACAGGGTCACCCATCCACTAGTCTAGAAGAATACTCATCTTTATGTAGCAGCAGGAGAAAGAGAAAACTCTCTAGGATTCAGTGGGCCTGCATCTTATTCAAATAGTTTTTATAGGAAGATTTTATCAATTACATAGAATCTCTGTAACCAGGAGAGTCTTGGTCCCAGAGCGCAGTCGAGTCAACCGTTTTTGTCTAGGAAGTCTCAAATGGCCTTGAATGGTCTAATTGCTATGGGCTATACATATTTTTGGTGTAGGCCTATCACATACGTATTTTACTTCAGATATGAAATATGTTTGTAAAGGGCATGATTGCCCCTGGCCTCTTGTTCATGCTGGTGTTGAAGCACTCAGCCCGGTGAGCCTCTGAAACCCTACTCCCAGATACTATCAATATTGCATGCAGCGATATAGGACTGGCTTGTCTCTTAAAGCGACAGGGACAAAATGTCTACTGTTGATCTACACACATACAGTAATGGCTGGATGCACACAACTAAGCAGGTAACATAATCAATTTACTGGAAATGATCCATGCTACTGTGTCAAATTACTTCAAAACATGTCAAAAGGGTACATTTAGAGAAACATTCTGCGTATCTGTCCTTTCTTTAAGGATATAGGTCACAATATCAGGTTGATTATAATGGTCATATCTCTGGTATGTCTTGAATCATATGGGAATTGACCCCAATTTCATTAATATGATTGAACTACTACAGTGCCTTCAGAAAGTATTCAGACCCATTTACTTTTTCCACATTTTGTTATGTTACAGCCTTATTCTAAAATGTATTAAAGCCTTTTTTCCCCCTCATCAATCTACACACAATACCCAATAATGCCAAAGCCAAAGCAGGTTTTTTGAATGTTTGCACATTTATAAAAAATTTAATAAAAAAAAAGAAGAATAAACATGTTTTTATTTTATTTTAATAAATCACATTTACATAGGTATTCAGACGCTTTACTCAGTACTTTCTTGAAGCACCATTGGCAGCGATTACAGCATCAAGTCTTCTGGGGTATCACGCTACAAGCTTGGAATGGAAGGTTCTCCCATCTCCATAGAGGATCTCTAGAGCTCTATCAGAGTGACCATCAGGTTCTTGGTCACCTCCCTGACCAAGGTCCTTCTCCCCCGATTGCTCAGTTTGGCTGGGCGGACAGCTCTAGGAAGAGTCTTGGTGGTTCCAAACTTCTTCCATTTAAGAATGAAGGAGGCCACTATGTTCTTGGGGACCTTCAATGCTGCAGACATTTTTTGGTACCCTTCCCCAGATATGTGCCTCGACACAATCCTGTCTCGGAGCTCAACGGACAATTCTTTCAACCTCATGGCTTGGTTTTTGCTGTGTGGGACTTGTGGGACCTTATGTAGACAGGTGTGTGCCTTTCCAAATCATGTCCAATCAATAGAATTTAACACAGGTGGACTCCAATCAAGTTGTAGAAACATCTCAAGGATGATCAATGGGAACAGGATACACCTGAGCTCAATTTCAAGGTATTTCTGTTTTTTATTTTTAATACATTTGCAAAAAATATCTTAAAACCTGTTTTCGCTTTATTTGGCAAGGTAAGCAATCCCGGATAAAATTAGCAAACTTACATAGAGGTGTAGATATAGGAGAACTATCCGTACCAAACTGGATTTCCAGGCACTTGCATTTTGCCCCATCCTAAATTGATTGCGACATGATTCATCCTCCCCTTGGCTGAGTTTAGAGAGATGTATGATGTCTCCTATTGCCCTGGAAGAGGTGGTTTTTACTGATATATTCTTTCATTTAAAACAAATCGAAACTATGCTTTGGTCCTATTATAGCTCGCACAATTTCTATTTGGTGCGAAATTACACCACTCCAGCCGACGCTTGGCACTGCGCATGGTGATCTTAGGCTTGTGTGCTTCTGCTCGGCCATGGAAATCCATTTCATGAAGCTCCCGACGAACAGTTATTGTGCTGACGTTGCTTCCAGAGACAGTTTGGAACTCGGTAGTGCCAATGTTTGTCTATGGATATTGCATGGCTGTGTGCTCGATTTTATGCAACTGTCAGCAACGGGTGTGGCTGAAATAGCAGGTCCACTAATTTGAAGGGGTGTCCTTACACCTTTATATATATAGTGTACTTTATGTTCGTATTCTTATCATTTTTTATTTCTTATTGTTGTTGCATTGTTGAGAAGGAACCTGCAAGCAAGCATTTCATTGGACAATGTACACCATCCGTATCCCGTACATATTACTAATAAAACTTTACATTTTAAACTTTAACTAAAATTTCCCCTCATCGCTATACATCAAATTATAGTTTCACAGTCTACATGCTTTATCTCAGGTGACTATACACTAACCTCAATAATCCAAACATCGCCTGTACAATCATTCTCTATTACACCCAAGTTACAAATCATAATAAATCCCATAACCCAATATGAATCATGTCGTAGAAGAGGAGGATATACCCTGGACCCTCTCCAAGTCTATAAGATGAGTTTCCCTCTCTCTGCCTCTCTCCAGTTAAGTAAAGAGGAGGATGGGTAGTCCACTTAAATTAGAAGAGAGGGGATGATTCTGAAATAACAATTTAGAGCAGCAGAAGACTCTTCAGTGGGCTTTTCATTTCATGGTTTACTGTGTCTCCAGTGTACCTATACTGCCTAGTGAACAATAAGCCTCTTCAACTAGCATTAAAACAATCAAGTATTCACTTCACCAAAACCCCAGTTGCCTTTACTATTGTGATGGGAGCTACCACATGGGCACACACAGACACACAAACAAACATAATCACACACACACACATTGCTGAGTCTTGTGAAAGTGCTGCTCTGGTCTTTTGTTGCAGAGGCAGGCCCCTCCCTCCCCATCCCTGTGTAACATCTGTAATAATGTTTTTTATTTAGTTACAGCAGCGGAAGGGCCACCCTGAGATGGCTAGATTAAATATTGTGTGTCAGAGGAGAGGAGGAAATAGCATTGTACTGTCAGGAGAGGGGAGGTGAAAAATAACCTGTCATCACTTTCTGCCTTTTTCAATGCTCTCTTTCCTCTCTTCATTTTTGAGGTTTCTGAGGACAGAGTGAGAGACTGAGACGTTCGGTAATGGAAAGAGACAGTGAGAAGCAGAGGGAGGGAGGGAGTAGAGGAACACAAGGGTTGGAAAGGTGAGGCGAAGTGCGAGTGAGTGTGGACACTTTTAAGAAGATGTGTCAGAGACACGAGAAACACAAAGATATCATTGGCAGTGTTTGATGGAATATTTACTTTAAGACAACACGGAAGTGAAACTGTAAATCAAGGCAAAAACAATTAGTGTGTATACAGCCACATGCAAGCACGCACACAAACCCACACAAACACACAGACACACACTCCTGACAGCTTTGACAAGGAGGAGTGTGCAATGTTTTATAAATTCTCCATGTAAAATGCAGAATATTTTGATATCTGCCACAAGTGTCACAGCCAAATCAAGACTCCTCATGAGATAGTAACAGTATACATGTACTCTGCTCTGAGTGGCATCTGATCTGATGCTTTTTAAGACACCATGTCCATTTCCCACACAGTGCAGCCATCAGTGTACTAGGGGGAAAAACTGCCTCATAAATATACATGGTTGTTTCTCTAGTATGAACAAACAAGGAAGCATCCCTGCTAACAATTCTAGAGGGGGGGGGGGGCCTTTTGGTAACATTACCCATAATGCTCCCCTAATGTTTGAGTCTCCAGTCTTCCATAAGTTAGGGGAACATTATGTTAGTAAAAACCTTCTGAAAACCTTTTTAGAATGTTTTGGTGTTAAAGTTAGGAGAACATTCCCTTAATGTCAAGCAGAACTAATCTAGAACGTGGTTACAATGTTCTCAGAATATACAACATTACTGTTCTAGACGGTTTTACGGGGTGTTGCAGGAACATATGAGTCTAGTTTGTTAAGGGTTAAGAGAATATTCCATCAACGTTCCACCAAACATGCACAGAGCATTGTTGCCATGTTCTCAGAATATACAACATTAACGTTCTAGACACATTAAATGAGAACGTTACAAGAACATTCTTGTGTCCACTTTTCTGTGAGTTAGGAGAATATTCCATCAACGTCCCACCAAACATACACAGAACATGACAGAATATAAGATATTAATGGTGAACAACTGATCCATTTACAGCTCTTTTTGTCTGTTGGGAAGTTTAGAAATACTCGTTGCTTTCTACGTACATATTTGACACACTTGGACATAAATGATGACATTGTGCATGTTCATTTATACAGTAATTATTATGCAACATGTCCTCACCTGGGATTTGAACTCACAACATCCTGGTTCACAGTATTCAGATCTTCCTGCTATTTGACTATTCTCTCATCATTGATTTGATTTACTTATTTTAACAATTAAAGGGCTTTTCTGTATAGTTGTCTAACGTTCGTGGGGCATATTAAGTTTGCCGACGACACGACAGTGGATCACCGACGATGATGAGACAGCCTATAGGGAGGAGGTCAGAGACTTGGCAGTGTGGTGCCAGGACAACAACCTCTCCCTCAACATCAGCAAGACAAAGGAGCTGTTCGTGGACTACAGGAAACGGAGGGCCGGGCATGCCCGCATTCACAACGACGGGGCTGTAATGGAGCAGGTCGAGAGCTTCAAGTTCCTCGGTGTCCACATAACTAAGGATTTATCATGGTCCACACACACCAACATAGTCAGGAAGAAGGCACGACAAGGCCTCTACCCCCTCAGGAGGCTGAAAAGATTTTGCATGGGTCCTCAGATCTTCTAAATGTTTTACAGCTGCACCACTGAGAGCACCTTGACTGGCTGCATCACCGCTTGGTGATCCGACTGCAAGGCGCTACAGAGGGTAGTGCCTATGGCCCAGGACATAACTGGGGCTGAGCTCCTTGCCATCCAGGACCTCTATACCGGGTGGTGTCGGAGGAAAGCCATACAAATTGTCAAAGACTCCTTACACCCAAGTCATTGACTGTTTTCTCTGCTACCACATGACAAGCGGTACCAATGAACCAAGTCTGGAACCAACAGGAGCCTGAACAGCTTCTACACCCAAGCCATAAATAGTTTGTTAAATTGTTAACCAAATACAGTGCCTTGCGAAAGTATTCGGCCCCCTTGAACTTTGCGACCGTTTGCCACATTTCAGGCTTCAAACATAAAAAATATAAAACTGTATTTTTTTTGTGAAGAATCAACAACAAGTGGGACACAATCATGAAGTGGAACGACATTTATTGGATATTTCAAACTTTTCTAACAAATCAAAAACTGAAAAATTGGGCGTGCAAAATTATTCAGCCCCCTTAAGTTAATACTTTGTAGCGCCACCTTTTGCTGCGATTACAGCTGTAAGTCGCTTGGGGTATGTCTCTATCAGTTTTGCACATCGAGAGACTGACATTTTTTTCTCATTCCTCCTTGCAAAACAGCTCGAGCTCAGTGAGGTTGGATGGAGAGCATTTGTGAACAGCAGTTTTCAGTTCTTTCCACAGATTCTCGATTGGATTCAGGTCTGGACTTTGACTTGGCCATTCTAACACCTGGATATATTTATTTTTGAACCATTCCATTGTAGATTTTGCTTTATGTTTTGGATCATTGTCTTGTTGGAAGACAAATCTCCGTCCCAGTCTCAGGTCTTTTGCAGACTCCATCAGGTTTTCTTCCAGAATGGTCCTGTATTTGGCTCCATCCATCTTCCCATAAATTTCAACCATCTTCCCTGTCCCTGCTGAAGAAAAGCAGGCCCAAACCATGATGCTGCCACCACCATGTTTGACAGTGGGGATGGTGTGGTCAGGGTGATGAGCTGTGTTGCTTTTACGCCAAACAAAACGTTTTGCATTGTTGCCAAAAAGTTCAATTTTGGTTTCATCTGACCAGAGCACCTTCTTCCACATATTTGGTGTGTCTCCCAGGTGGCTTGTGGCAAACTTTAAACAAAATCTGGCTTTAAACTTCTTCACAACAGTATCTCGGACCTGCCTGGTGTGTTCCTTGTTCTTCATGATGCTCTCTGCGCTTTTAACGGACCTCTGAGACTATCACAGTGCAGGTGCATTTATACAGAGACTTGATTACACACAGGTGGATTGTATTTATCATCATTAGTCATTTAGGTCAACATTGGATCATTCAGAGATCCTCACTGAACTTCTGGAGAGAGTTTGCTGCACTGAAAGTAAAAGGGGCTGAATAATTTTGCACGCCCAATTTTTCAGTTTTTGATTTGTTAAAAAAAGTTTGAAATATCCAATAAATGTCGTTCCACTTCATGATTGTGTCCCACTTGTTGTTGATTCCTCACAAAAAATACAGTTTTATATCTTTATGTTTGAAGCCTGAAATGTGGCAAAAGGTCGCAAAGTTCAAGGGGGCCGAATACTTTCGCAAGGCACTGTAGCTACCCAGACTATCTGCATTGACGTTTCTTGCACTAACTTTTTTCACATACACTGCTGCTACTGTTAATTATATGTCACTTTATTCCTATATAGTTACATACACTACATGACCAAAAGTATGTGGACACCTGCAGGAGCATTGAAAAAAAATGAAAAAAACTCCCGGGCCCCTAACATAGAAATCAGAGTGTTTCAGATTAAAATAACATACTGAACAATATGTGTTATTAAATGTACTAACTAGAAGCTTCTGCTGCACTATATTACAATTATGCAGATACTAGTTTCCACCTTCATCCTTTGCCTATATAAACAGTATAGCAAACATTTTTGATTCCTAATGTTTTAACAAAAGCTGTCTCTGTCATGAGATTTCTATGATGCTTTAATATAAATAACTACACAATTGGTGACATATTTTGTAATATATGGTATTGTAGACCGTTTTAATGAAGAAATTACTAATGATCCATGTTTCTGATTAAATAATTGATTACCAACCCTCTTCTGCCCTATGCATCATTCCTAAATATATGCCTAAATAACATGTCCTGAACTATCCTATAATAATGAACTAAACTACAATAATATCCTGAACTATGTGGACTGCAGGCATAAATGTGGTACTTACAAAGAAGAAGCATCTGTGAAACTGCAACTGTAGTGTCAAGACATTATGTGGGCATTCCTGAGTAAGTTCAACAGGAGATAAACCATAGCAGAACATACAGAATTTTTGTCCAACCCGGGCAGGCTTGGGTAGAACCGGTTAAGACATTTTTCCTTGTGTTTGTTCCCTGTAAACAAAACTCAAGAGGATACACTGCACCAAGAGCCCAGAGTCAAGCATTCCTGTGAGCAAACTCATTTCTAATGTATTTAAAGTTACATTTTCTAGCTAACTGGTTTTCAATTGAAAGGATGGCAAGGCTGTTGAACCTGTCTTGGCACATTGTGGATCCTAGATAGTTCTTTATAAGTTTCAGCTTACTGAAGCCACGTTCACCTCCAGAAACTGTTACAGGCATTGTACAGAAGATTCGTAGTGCAATGCACACCTCTCAAAAAATGCTCTATAGCTGCATCTTGTGGATGGCATTAAGGATCTCTACAGGAGAAAGACCATCTGAAGAAGTGACACCATATATCGTCTTTAGATGTCACACTTCATTTTCATTTTCCATCTGTGAGATCTTTGCTGTACTTGTTTCTCAATTTGTGGCAAGATACACAAATTTGCTTTTCAGTCATTTTCCTAAATGTAAGTATTGGTGAAAACTCTTCACATATAGCTGCAACCGTGTGGAACCGCATGTCCAAATGACTGATTATACTATCCAGAGCCACATAAAACACTGTGTTGCGAAATCCAGTGTCTGACTTCTGTTCATTTGCTATGTCATCTTCAGTCTCATCAGGGAAACGTTTTCTTTCTGTCTGGCGGTTCCTCTCTTCACTGAGAAACTGAGTAGTTACACCCATTTCATTTGCCACCATGGAGGCTTCTGTCAGAAGAGCGTCCCATTGATTACACAGAGCCTGTATTTCTTCCTGTAGTGCCTAAAAGTGAGCTGATTCAGTGTCCAGAAAAATATTTCCTGACTGAAGAATTAGAATTCTTTTCTCAATACCCAGAAAGTGAGCAGGAAGATTGCCTTGAAAGACATGAAGTAGCTTTTCAAACCTTTTGCCTCAGATTTGGCTTTGTTTGTCAGGCTGCAGGTAGCAAGAAGCATGTCTAGGACCTTGATGATAGATAGTAAATGAGTTGCCACTGGTCGGACCACAGCAACACGTGCACTCCATCGCGTGTCTGAAAGGCGGTTAAGACAGCAGCCAGTCTTTTCCTTGAGAATGGCCCATCGCTCTGGGCTGGAACTGAAAAGATTGTAAAGACGATTCCCACAGCCGAAAAGGTTGATACTTCTGGGCACGGCAGAGCTTCATGTACACCCACAAGATTAATAGTATGGGAGGCACAAGGTGAGTATGTGGCCAGTGGATTCTTTTGCAGTATGTGTGTTTGAACTCCTTCACTTTCCCTGACATATTTGCACCATTATCATAGCCTTTACCCCGGCAATCTGCTATGTCAATACCGGGCCCTTCCAATGCACTCAAAATAATTTCAGAAATTTCACTGCCTGTCTTTCTAGCAAAGTCTTTAACTTCAAGAAAACGTTCAATTATTTCCCCTGTTTCACCTGTTCCCTGAACTTTATCTTTGTGTACATATCTCACCAATTATACATTTTGCTCAGTATGGGAAATGTCTGGAGTTGGATCACAAACAACCAAGTGATAGATTACATCTTCTCTTTCATAAAGTATTGTTTTGAAAACCCTTAGACCATATATTCCTATGATCTCGTTTTGGCTCTCAGGGCTGAGGTAATGAGTCAGTCGTGCTCCTTTCTTTTTGTCCCTGATTTTCTGTAAGTGCTCACGTAATAGCTGGTCATAATTTGACAACAGTTCAAGTAAGCCTAGGCAATGTCAATTATGCACATCATCAAGATTGAATGATTTCCCCCCGGAATGGCAGATTCCTAGATGCTAAGTACAGTGTCACAACCAAAATCCTTTCTAGAAGTGCTCTGTTTTTATACATTTCTGACTGGATTTGTTTGTCTGTCTATACCTGTAGTTGTTACGCTATGCTGCAGATTTGTCCATTTCCACTCACAGTTCTTGTGAGACACACCATCCTCTTGCTCTGGTAGTTTGTCATACATTCTCCACCATTTCACTGGTGATATCTTATAGCCATCCTTACTATTCAGATAACTGGGTGATGGTTTACTTTGCTCATGAGAAAAAATAACACATGGAATGTAATATAATGCCTTCACACTCTTACTATAAATAAACCGGTCTCTCTGCATCTTTTCTCTTTTGTTTGCTGACTTACTGTACTGTAAATAGTTGGGGAATGGCTTGCCTTCTGAGTCTTGGGGCATGATTTTATACAGTTCTGTCTCATCACCACACCTGTTGGCACGTCTGTGAACAATAGCTTATCTTTCATGGTCTTGTACTTTCTCTGGCCACAATGGTGGATCATCTAAAACCTCATCTTCCTCACTTTAAATCTGTCCATACTATTCCTTTCCCTTATTACTTGCTTGTTCAATCTCTTCTGTCACTCCTTCACTGGCACTGCTGCTACTCTAACTCCTCTTCCTCCTCCGTCTGTCTGACAGCTTTTTGCTGAGATCCTGCCTATCTGGGGCTCTCTAGGCACTAGGAGGTGAGTAAACAAAGGGAATTTTAGATTTAATGTTCGCTCCTACAAAGGTTACCATACTAAAAATCTACAACTGGAAAAAAAAGTTTTAATAGTATACATATATATCAAATATAATACATATTTAAGTGTGTCTAAGTCATCGTGTGCCTAACTTTACAATTTAAAAATGGTCTAGGTATGCTGCTGCTGCTACAAAACAACTTCCTCACCACCAAAGTCCGCTGTTTCAACTTCTTGTAGTAGACACACGTTGGGATCTTTGTCTACAGCAGGAGTAGTAGTAGTAGCATCTACAGTATAGCTAGCTAATAAATATCACGCAAATATTGGGGAATACAGTTATAATAATATCTAAATAATAGCTAATTAGCTAGCCATAGCTGGTAGTGGTAGCTCATCATCATCATGTTAATAATTACTGCTCTGACCGAGCCGAGTGAGTCCACGGTAGACGTGTAGCTAGCAAGCTATCAAGCTAGCTATATTGGCTAGCTAGGCTACTCAGTTTGGCAGGCCGTCTACACTGACTTACCACTCAAATTCTCCCCCCAAAAAAATTCTGGGAAAAAAACGTATTGAGTAATTTTTTTCCAGAATTTTGCTGTATCTGTCTCTGTTTCCATTCTTTCCTTTTCTGGAAACCCGATTTCGTTTTTTGAAGGGGACATAGGAGCAACTGTCAGATCAGTGGTATTTTATTTTCCCCGAACTGGATGGTTGGTTAGAGATGCCTGATCTGATTATGGTTATACGTTTTAATTTTCATAACAGATTTTTTGTCTAACATTTTTTAAATTATAAACAAATAATTTTCTAAACATTTAGAGGCCCTTACCAGGCTAGGGCCCTATGAATCATTCATGTTTTTTCCCCTTAACGATGCCCTTGGGCACCTGCTCGTTGAACATCTCATTCCAAAATCACGGGTATTAATATGGAGTTGGTCTCCCCTTTGCTGCTATATCAGCCTCCACTCATCTGGGAAGGCTTTCCACTTGATGTTGGAATATTGCTGCAGGGACTTCCATTCAGCCACAAGAGCATTAGTGAGATTGGGCACTGATGTTGGGCGATTAGGGCTGGCTTGCAGTCGGCGTTCCAATTCATCCCAAAGGTGTTCGATGGGGTTGAGGTCAGGGCTTTGTGTAGGCCAGTGAAGTTCTTACATCGATCTCGACAAACCATTTCTGTATGGAACTCGCTTTATGCAAAGGGCATTGTCATGCTGAGACAGGACATTTTTATTTAACCTTTATTTAACTAGGCAAGTCAGTTAAGAACAAATTCTTATTTACAATGACGACCTACCCCGGCCAAACCCTCCCCTGACCCGGATGACGCTATGCCAATTGTGCACCGCCCTATGAGACTCCTAATCACAGATGGTTGTGATACAGGTCAAGATCAAACCAGGGTCTGTAGTGACGCCTCTAGCACGGAGATGCAGTGCCTTAAACCACTGCGCCACTCGGGAGCCATAAAAAGAGCCTTCCCCCCCAAGAATTCTAAAATTCCCTTCATTGGAACTAATGGGCTTAGCCCGAACCATGAAAAAAATCTCCAGACCATTATTCCTTCTCCACTAAACTTTACTATGCATTCGGGCAGGTAGCGTTCTCCTGGCATCCACCAAACACAGATTTGTCTGTCCGTTGGACTGCCAGATGGTGAAGCATGATTCATCACTCCAGAGAATGCGTTTCCACTTGGCAGCGAGCTTTACATCACTCCAACCGACGCTTGGCACTACACATGGTGATCCTAGCCTTGTGTGCGGCTGCTGCACCATGGAAACCCATTTCATTAAGCTCCATACGAACTGTTCTTGTGCTTGTGTTGCTTCCATAGGCAGTTTGGAACTCGGTAGTGAGTGTTGCAACCGAGGACAGGCGATTTTTACGTGCTACGAGCTTCAGCACTCAGCGATCCAGATCTGTGAGGTTGAGTGGCCTACCACTTCACTGCTGAGACGTTTTTTCTCCTAGACCTTTCCACTTCACAATAACAACACTTACAGTTGATCGGCGCAGCTCTAGCAGGGCAGAAATCTGACGAACTGACTTGTTGGAAAGGTGGCATCCTATAACGGTGCTACGCTGAACGTCACTGAGCTCTTCAGTAAGGCCATTCTACTGCCAATGTTTGTCTATGGAGATTGCATGGCTGTGTGCTCGATTTTATACACTTGTCAGTAACTGGTGTGTCTGAAATAGCCAAATCGACTAATTTGAAGGGGTGCCCACATACTTTGTGTATATAGTGTATCTACCTCAATTACCTCATACCTCTGCACAACTCGATACTGGTTCCCTGTCTATTTAGCCAAGTTCTCGTTACTCATTGTGTATTTATTCCTCCTTTTATTATTGTGTGTTTTAGTTTTCTATTATTTCTCTATTTTCTTTCTCTCTGCATTGTTGGGAAGGGCCCGTAAGTAAACATTTCACTGTTTAGTTTACACCTGTGGTTTACAAAGCATGTGGCACATTTATTTTTATTTGATAACCTTTTTTAATGATACTCCTGAATTACTACTATCAAGTTGTTTCAGGTCTACACAAGTGCCTAGAGAGGAGGGTTTAGGGTTTCTTCTGGACAGGGCCTAACTATACTCACCCAATAAGCACATGCTTTAGAGATATCCCTTATTGGGACAGTGGTTAGAGCATTCATCATTGGTACAGGTGGACTGGGTTTGAGACTAAGGGAGTTGCCCTACTCTTACATTAAAACAGGTTAATACTGTATGCCCCACCAACATTAGACAACTATAAAGAACGCTCTTCAATTGCTGAAATAAGGAAATAAAACCAATGGTGAGAGAATAGTCAGATTAACTGATACCTGACACGGACATGGTGGAGTAGCAGGAAGATCGGAGTACTGAGAACCAATAGGTTGTGTGTTCAAATCCCAGGTGAGGACATGTTGAGTAATAACCATTATGAAAATGTACAATGCAATCATTTATGTCAAATAAAACATTAATGTCTTATATTCTGAGAACATGGCAACCATGTTCTGTGTGTGTTTGGTGGGACGTTGATGGAATATTCTCCTAACCCACAGAAAACTGGACACTAATGTGTTTGGCACATTCCCATGAAACATGTTAAGAACATTCATATCTTACTGTATGTTCTGAGAACGTGGTAACCGTGTTCTGTGTATGTTTCGTGGGACGTTGATGGAATATTCACATTACCCACAGAAAATTGGACACATGAATGTTCTTGTAACATTCCCATGAAACGTGTCTAGAACGTTAATAAATAAAATTCTGAGAACTTGGTAACCACATTCTGGGTAATTCTATTTGACATTAAAGGAATGGTTTCTTGGAAACATTCCTTGCACATCACAGGAACATTCCTATGAAAACCTTAGTTAATGACCTAATGAGACTCTAAAGGGAACGTTCTCTAAAGTTGTGGGAACTTTTTTTGTTACCTGGGATAACAGTGCCATATCCGATTATATATTGTTATAATTGAAATGACTAAATCCACAATGAAAATAAAAACCCATATTCTAGCCGAAGCACGTCGAATGGTAGAGTAGCCTCTATAATTATAAGGGCACAAGGCGAGACCCAGATGCAGACACAGGGGGCAGATGGTTAGAGCCCAAGATGTTTTATTAACAATCCAAAAGGGGTAGGCAAGAGAATGGTTGTGGACAGGCAAAAGGTCAAAACCAGTTCAGAGTTCCAGAGGTACAGAATGGCCAGCAGGCTTGAGGTCAACGCAGGCAGAATGGTCAGGCAGGTGGGAATGGAGTCCAGAAAAACAGGCAAAGGTCAAAACCGGGAGGACTAGTAAAAGATCATAGAAAAGTAGGCGCATGGGAAAACCATGTTGGTAGACTTGAACATACAAGACGAACTGGCACAGAGAGACAGGGAAACACAGGGATGAATACACTGGGGAAAATAAGCGACACCTGGAGGGGGTGTAGACAATCACAAGGACAGGTGAAACGGATCAGGGCGTGACAATAATAGCATACTGTGAGTATTATGTGTGGAAGGGGTACTTTGTAGGAGAGGAATTCTTTACTCTGTAGTGGAGCATGATTTATCAGTGGAAAAGAGGCAGATTGTTGGCACTCCTTTGAAGTTACTGTAGATGTTAATTATTAACCACACAAACACCCTCAAAGCACACGTCTGAGAGGGAAAACACAACCACAGTGTCTGGGGATAATTAACAAATCCACTGCGTGTGTGAGTGAGGGTGTGTTTGGATGCATTTTTCTGGGTGAATGTGCACTGCTGTGCTCTGTGCTGTGTGGTTTACTCTGCAGTTTACCCCACATGTGGTATCCTTAAAAACCTATAGTATATCTCGGAGCTCTGGAGCAAAATAAGAATAACTGCACCGTGCTTAGTAGTGACAAAACAGGATATTCTCACTTTACTCCAGAGATCCAAGAAAATACTATAGGCATTTAAGGATACCACATGTGGAGTGATGATGATTGTGTTTGCGTTAGCACATGTATTTGCCTCTGTGTGTGTGCGCATGTGTGTGTGCGTGCGTGCGTGCTTGTGTGAGCGTGCGAGTGTGTGCGCGTGTGTGTGTGTGTGTGTGTGTGTGTGTGTGTGTGTGTGTGTGTGTGTGTGTGTGTGCAGAGGCGAGCTGGGTCTTGGACATCCTCAGTAAACAGAGGAGAAGTGAAGTGTTGACGTTGAGGATCAATAGCTGGCATCCCAGTGAGGGGAGACAGGCCAATCCTCTCCTGTAATAACAGGCCCATAGTGAGTCACTGTCTCCTCACTCTCCTCCATCACTATTACCTCCATGTCACTCACTCTGACGAGCAACTGTCATCTCCACTGTCACCTGAACAGGCCCTGCGGACCAGGATACACAGGCAACCATAAGTTAGACTCTATGGATGCATGCACAAGTGTACACATAGAGTACACATGAAAACGCACACATGCATACATTACATGCCAAATGCTTTGTTTTGTGCATGCACACACATGCACTGACTGGCCAAAGCAATCTGAGGGACATTAGAAACCAAACTCTTGGTGTTCCTCTCTCTCTGTCCCCATCCAACTGTCCTCCTGTCCCTCTAACCTGAGGTTTCTGTGCTCTGATGGACCACTGGTCTAGGACGTTGTCAGTGTGCTTGTCTTATTTCTGTAGCTCTAGTCATTGGGAATCAGCTCATGTTATCTGATGAAGGTAGAACGTTAAACTTTAGGGGTCATTAGGTCTTAATATTCCAGCACGGTCACTGAACCAAGTCAACCCAACACAGATAAAGCAATCAGGGCTGACCTGAAACAAACCATGAAAACATTTTTTTGGCAAATTTATACATCATAGCTATTTAAAAGCACAACTGAGAGCTCCAGCTCTGCTAGCTTTCCAGTGTGGGTCACTACTCACCACTGGACAGATGGACAGATGAGGGGGACAAGTCAGCTGAGAAACAGAGAGAGCGATATGTGGGGCAGAGGGGAAGAGATGTGAGAGAGAAATTCCCATATTCTGACCTGACATCGATTGATTCTTCCGAACTACTTCTCTCTCAGTAGCTGTCCCCTCAAAAGGCTCAGCTGTCTCCATTCCTTAGTTTTTTTGTGTGACACATCAGCTGAAAGGAGAAGAAAGGGAAGAAGTGAAACCTCCAGTCACATTAGGAAGTAGCATGTGTTTGAACCTTTACCTCCCTCTGTCATGACACTCACAAAGCACAGACAGCTCTCATCTGGACAGTGACATTTGCCCTGGTTACAATTTCTCTGTCTCAGTGAGGATGTGTATGGTCTGTGTGGTTGTATCGCACACACATGCATGCACACACACACCCGCTCGCCGTCCCCCACACACAACACACATGACACATAGCGCTCAGACACAACACCTGGGATTGTGAACATACTATATAACCCAGACCTGGAGGATCAGAGAAACAGACAACAGGGAAATGGGAGGTTTTTGAGGGCAAGGAAACATACATCAGGGAAATGGGAGGTTTCTGGGGGCAAGGAAACAGACAACAGGGAAATGGGAGGTTTCTGGGGGCAAGGAAACAGACAACTGGGAAATGGGAGGTTTCTGAGGGCAAGGAAACCGACAACAGGGAAATGGGAGGTTTCTGAGGGCAAGGAAAAATATTTCAGGGAAATTGGAGGTTTCTGGGGGCAAGGAAACAGACAACAGGGAAATGGGAGGTTTCTGCACACCTCTTCCAGATCAGAGAAATCAATCCCATCTCACTCTCCCTCTCTCTGTCTTGGTGGCCCACTGTGCAGACAGTAAGAGGCAGTATGGTGCTACTGGAGAAAGGTCACTGATGACAGGTCTTCAGCATTGCTGTCAGAGCATCCAGCAGACAGGCAGAAAAACACAATGCCCTGAACACTGAGACAGAGACAGACAGACTACCTGCCTGGGCCTTAATGCCATCACTGACTGCCTGACTGAGTGACATTCACACACACAACACACACACAAGCACACACACACACACACACACACACACACACACACACACACACACACACAAACACACAAGCACACACACACACACACGCATTTACACAAACAATGTTGATAGACAGGCCAAAGTATCACAGTAGCAATCTGTGGGCAAGGAGTAAATCTATAGTCACTACCATAGAGAATGATCGAGGACTCTATGCCAGCCAGAGTCCTAGAAATACATTTTGAATTAGGTCCTGAGAACATTGATATATGCCTTCTTCGGCACTCACCCCAAAAAATAGATATTCTGAAGAAACTGGTCATCGCAGTAATGCACCTGGGACGACAGGAGCAAGCCTTCAGGGGGCGCTACGAGTCAGCAACAAGCCTAAACATTGCTATGTGGATGACACTCAACTACTTTTCTCCTTCCCCTTCTGACACTCAGGTGGTGACACGCAACTCTGCATGCTTGGGAGATATCTCAGCTTGGATGTCGGCCCACCACCAACCTAGACAAGACGGAGATTCTCTTCCTCCCGTGCAGGACCTGCCCAACTCAAAGACCTCTCCATCACGGTTGACAACTACACAGTGTCGCCCTCCTAGAGTGCAAAGAACCTTTGCGTGACCCTGGACAACACCCTGTCATTCTCTGCAAACATCAAAGCACTGAATCACTCCTGCAGATTCATGCTATACAACATCTGAGAGTACGACCCTACCTCACACAGGAAGCTGCACAGGTCTTAATCCAGGCACTTGTCATCTCCTGTCTGTACGACTGCAACTCGCTGTTTGCTGGGCTTTCCGCTTGTGCCATCAAACCCCTGCAACTAATCCAGAACGCTGCAGCCCGCTTGGTTTTCCACCTTCCCAAGTTCTCCCCATGTCACCCCGCTCTTCTGCACACTCCACTGGCTTCAAGTCTGGCTTCCAGTTCAGCCTATGCTCAAACCCTACACCGCAACCTGAGCACTCTGTTCTGCCACCTCTGGTCTCTTGGCCCTCCCGCTCAGCTCAGTCCAAGCTATTTTCTGTCCTGGCACCCAATAGTGGAACAAGCTTTCTCTTTAAGCTAGGACAGAGTCCCTGCCCATCTTCCGAAAGCACCTGCAACCCTACCTCTTCAAATAGTATCTTTTATAATCCCCCCCCCCCTTACTATGCCTGTGATATGTGGTTGTCCCACCTAGCTAGCTTAAGATGAATGCACTAACTGTAAATTGCTCTGGATAAGAGCGTCTGCTAAATGACTAAAATGCTAAATGTAAATGTAATTTTGTGGAACTTGTCAATGCATTTGTGGAATCCGATACTGCCATTGCTGAACGAACACCGTGGGACATGCACCATATTTACTGGTATGTCAAACACCATAAAGAATGGCATCATTCAGAGCATCCCCACTGGAAGACAACATGGGTTGAATCAACATTGTTTTCACATTATTTATATTAAAAAGGTAAATGCGATGATGTTGAATGAATGTGGAAATCTAATTGGATTTGCAAAAATTCATCAACCTAAGGGAATTTCATATTTTTTTCACCCAAACTTTAATCTAATAAATCCAATGTCATGTTGATTTGTTTTTTTGATTTCACGTTGAATTCAAGTTAGTTGACAACTCAACCAAATCTAAATACAAATGTGACGTTGAACTGACGTCTGTGCCCAGTGGGTCGCAAAGTGAGCTGGACAGTGAGATCAGTTCAGCCCCTTTCATAGCAGTCCAGGTGGATGACACCACAGATACAAACACTGCAAATGTCCGTTATCAATCATAGTTCCCTGTATCAACGATAAAGGTGTTGTGAGAAACCTCTGGGGTTTTCCGATGTAAGCGCAGATAGAAACGTTGAGGTGATCCCTGCTGTTGTAATGCAAACTATCGGCAAATACAACCCAGCAGCCAAACTCATCTGCCAGACTTACGATGGGGCAAGCTGCATGAGTGGGCAGCGAGGTGGGATTCAGGCGCTCATGAAAACGCACTGTCAATATGCCCTGTTGATTGTTAAGCCAACAAACTAAACTTGGTTTTAGCACAGGGGACAAGCAAGATTCAAGACGTACAGGTTCTTTGCATCCATTTACAGTTTTCTGAATGTTTTTATCTGGTCATTCAAAAAGACAGCCATCTTACTGAGATTGACAACGCCATTCAGGTGCTGGGAGGTTGTCCCACTCGTTGGAACTTCAAAAGTAGAGCAGTGCATTCTGTACATGAAGGCCAGAGATCATTGGACATTGTTTTTGAACGGCTGACATAGCAAATGAATCAACCAGAGCAGGGCTCTGAAACAGAAACGGTTTATTTTTGGACTGTTTCAGGCCCTACAGAGGAAATTTCGTGACTTAAGACATCCATGTGCACGGCTTGATAGTACACTGAATGCATTGAACGCTTTCAGAAGTGTCACTGTCCAGACTGTTGGAAGGGAAGATGACCGACGGAAAAGATGGCTGGGATGGCTCTGAGCGCTGATTCAATCGCTGGGACAACGCTGATGTCCCAGGCCCCCTTGACAGATAACGATGACTGTGTTACAAATTACACTGACTTTCTCATTTAACCTCTAAATGGCACACATGGCACACATACACAATGTGTCCAAATTGTCTCAAGGCTTAAAAATCATTCTTTAACCTGTCTCCTCCTTTTCATGATTGAAGTGGATTTCAGTAAGGGATCATAGCTTTCACCTGGATTCCCCTGGTCAGTCTGTGTCATGGAAGAGCAGGTGTTCCTAATGTTTTGTATACCCAGTCTATACTGCACAGGTTTATTCAAAGTTGCATATATTATTGTGATGAGTCAGTGGGAATGTGCTCGTTGAGATCTTGCCTCTGCCAGAGAGGCACTGTCCAGCTGGTGGTGCTGGCAAATAGCGGAGGCGGGAGGCCGCTCTCTGTTAACTCTCCGTGGTCCTGAATCAGTAGTTAGAGTGTGCTGTTTTAATGCACATCTTGGGGTTACCACAGGTTCACATCCTTAATTTCGGGGTTTCTCCCTATAGTTAGTCTGCAACATGTCAAAGTTGAACATTTTTAGTAAGGATGTTATTACAACTTGAGCAAGCTGATGGAGAAATGAACTTTGCCAACTAACTTTACCTTGCATTTGACCATGCTGTGTAGGTCATGTAACTGTTTGTTACATGCAGTATTTTCTTTGTGGACTTAAACAGGACAGATGTTGCTCTCCGGTTTTATCAAATCAAATCCCATTTTATTGTGCCGAATACAACAGGTGTGGAGTTTACAGTGAAATGCTTACTTACGAGCCCTTTCCCAACAATATACAGTACAAGAAGTACCGGTACCGAGTCAATATGCAAGGGTACGAGTTAGTTGAGGTCATTTGTACATGGTAGGGGTTAAAGTGACTTGGCAATTGGGATAGATAATAAACAGAGTAGCAGCAGTATATGTGAAGAGTGTGAAAGAATGTGAAAGTGTGTCTATGTGTGAGTGTGTGTGTATATGTGGCGTCAATATGCATGTGTGTGTGTGTGTTTTGTGTGTGTGAGTGTGTATGTTGGAGAGTCAGTACCAGTCAAAAGTTTGGACACACCTACTCATTCAAGGGTTTTTGTAAATGAGGTAGTTCTGTTCATGCCCCTGGCATGCCCTGGGTGAAGTGGGTTAGTGTTGATTGCATTAGTTTTGGCAAGCTGCCTCAGTTTTGGAACCAAGCCAGGTGCCACATTTTGGCCGACTGCGATGTCAGGTGACATAGGTGGCATAGGTTAAGCATGTGGAGTAATGAGTAATGAGCTGGATTCAGTGTTGTCCCATGCAAAAGAGATGGCTTTTGATTTTAAAAAAAAGCTTAATCTGCCTTTCCAATGAAAACTAGTTTGAACATTTTGAAATGGAAAAGAGATGTATGTATGTTTCTGAACGATGCATCTTGCTGCCTTGTTGACATCATGACTGGGTGGCGCAGATTACTGTTCCATTTGAGAAGGGCGCTCCTCCCTCACAGATTCTGCCCGCTCACATCACGGGCCATAGTCCCATGCACTTGATGGAACTCAATGACCCTGGGAAAGCCAGTCTCGAGTGAGTCATGTATATACTGCCACCTTGTGGAAGTGGTTGAAACTGCCATGTCCACCTGTATAATAGAGGAACTGTAGCTTGCAGGTTGGGGCCAAAGATCTTTGTTGTGACTCAGCTGACTACAGTATGTACAGACTGTCAGTGTGACACTGTCTGTATTGTCTGTCTGATCACCACTCTACTGCAGCCCTCTAACTGCTAGGGAAAAGGGGATAAGGGACTCACTGACTGAAATCTACTCACCATGGCACTGGGCGGGTTATTGAGTTACCTCTAAATCAGGAGTACATTTACATATGAACATAAAATCAATGACTATATCTTACAGTTCAAAGGTGTGTGGTAGGTAGCTAGACCAAAACACATCTGCTTTGTAGCCTTCACGCCACCTGCATGCTCTCCATTTAAGTTCATTTGCTGGTCTACTGAAGTGTTGTGGCACTGCAGGAATGCAGACCAGGCGCATCTCCCAAATAGTTCCCCAGAGAGATGCTGGGGAGCTGAAAGCAGCCTGTACCTCCAAATAAGAAAATATGGACATGAATAAATAACGATGTATGAACTGGACGAAACAAGGAAATTTGAGCAGAGGAGGGAGGAACAGGAGGAAGGGAGGAGGGAGATGAAGATGAAGTATTGTAGAGGAGTACATGCGGCCTTGATGGCCCAGGTAGTGCGCATCGTTGTGTGTCTCCAGAGGTGCTGGGCTGATGAGAGGAGGAATGTGCTGTCACCTTACTCAGGGCCTGTCATCTGTCTTTCTCCTTTCTCAGTGTTCCCTAGTGCTCCGCATGGAATACAGCAACACACACACAGTTCAAACACAGATAGAGCAGAGAAAAAGAGAGAGAAATGATGTGGGCTCCCTTAAGACATTGGAGATGACAGAGGCCCCTGACCATGAGCTCATCAGAGCATGCCCATGACGACATCATCAACCTCAGACATTGCAGCTCTAGTTACAGCAGCTCCTCTCGCTCAGTCACGTGTGACGGCAGGCAGGCAGGCAGGCAGGTAGGCAGGCAGGCAGGCAGGCAGGCAGGCAGGCAGGCAGGCAGGCAGGCAGGCAGGCAGGCAGGCAGGCAGGCTGGCAGGCTGGCAGGCTGGCAGGCAGGCAGCTGAACACAAGACAAGACAGACAACATGCTGCCAGGGGTGGGCTAGCTGGATTAGTGCAGTCAGGGAGGGGACCTGCAGCTAGCTGCTGTCTGCTGTGTGTCTGTCCCTGGCTGTCCCTGTGTTGGAGCTGATAAGAGCCAGCGCCAGGGGGTACAGCCACCCAATCGGACTGAGGTTTACCACATCCCTTAACACCACTGACAACAAACAGCAGCTCTATGACACATTATCAATTCCTGGCATCAATCTAAAAACATTCAATACCAACATTTATTTGGATTCATAGCTTTGAAGCCTTGAAACTTAATTTCAAATGTTGGTGGCTTTTGGAAGTGAGTTTTAGGGAGTGAGGGTAGCTAAATCGACAAGCAAAGTGCTAAGTATGTGGTGTAAGTGTTTACAAAGGCTTTGCATGCTGAAACCAATATGCTGTTTGTCTGTCTGTCTGTCTCAGAAAGGTCAGCCTCCTGGGGCAGTCTAATGACACCGACACCTGTAGGGATGTGTGTGATCATGTGACTGTCACACTAAGTGTCACTGAGTGTTGAAGTTGATCAAAGGTCTCTAACAATGTTGGGAGAGGAGAACAGACATTGCTCTCTGATCTATGTCATACCCCCCTTCCCACTTTTCCCATTCTCCCCTCCCCCTGTCCACACCCGATACAGCAGTCCCCCTTCCCATCAGGAGTGATGTGTTTAGCAACGAGAGGCCACCAGTTAAAGTCCATTGGATTGATATTCCTATTGTCTGCTAGCCGGCCCTGCAGACCTGAACCTGCGTTATTGCCTCCAGATCAACTCCATTCCTCTCCAACCCCCCTGCTGCTGAGGACAGGCTGACCTTAGTTTGCAGATCAGGGATCAATACCAGAACAAACACGTTGGTTAAGACAAGGCTGCGCTGAGCCAACACACTCTGTGTCCCGACCCTTGACTAGCAAATTAAAACCAAATCACTTCGGAGCCCCAGAGACCTGTCAGCAGCACGGCAGTGCGGTCGCCCAGTGTCTCAGCTTGGCCGACTGGACCTCTGAATAGGAAACTTAATCATGCTTTGATTAGACACATAATCAGGCCTTGAGCTCAGGTGCAGCGGGTAGACTGAGTTAATCAATCCCACACACTCACTTTCTTACTCACTCACTACACTGTTAGAAAAAAGGATAACCCTTTTGATTTTGAGGTAGAACCCTTTTTGGTTCCAGATATAACTCTTTTGGGTTCCATGTAGAACCCTCTGGGGAAAGGGCTCTACCTGGAACCAAAGAGTTCTCTCATGGCGACAGACAAATAACCCTTTTAGGTTCTAGATGGCACCTCTTTTTCTAAGAGTACCTTACGGTCAGAACACACCTACTACCTCGTACACTCTATAGGCTCTGTGTCAGACAACACACACACACACACACACACACACACACACACACACACACACACACACACACACACACACACACACACACACACACACACACACACACACACACATACACACACACACACACAGACACACACACACACACACACACACACACACACACACATATACACACACACACACACACACACACACACACACACACACACACACACACACACACACACACACACCCACCACACAGTGCTGTGGTAAACCAAATGTGTGTTCCAGAGTGAATGACAGATAGAGGCTGAGGCCCACACAGAGATGGATAAAAACATACGGACCCAGAGCACTGCTTCCACCCACCAGCCTGTCCCCTCTCTCTCTCTCTCTCTCTCTCTCTCTCTCTCTCTCTCTCTCTCTCTCTCTCTCTCTCTCTCTCTCTTTCTCTCTGTCTCTCTCTTTGTCTCCGTCTCTCTGTCTCTCTCTCTCTCTCGCTCTCTGTACTGTGGATTCATATTCAGCCCCATCAGCAACACACACTGCCAATGCTAAGAGCAAATAACGGCCACAGTGTATTCAAATACACTGTCTAGTCTGGGCCAAAGTTAAGGTGCAACACTGCCATCTAATGGACTGGAGGGGAGTGAGAGGCCATTTTTGCATAACTCTGGCTTAATCTCAAATGCCCCCCTTCCCCTTTGCGCTCACCCCTCCATTTGCGCGTTCACGTGCACCTTCACCACTTGCACAAGAGGGGTATAGGGGCTGATTAGCCAGTAGGCACTTTGTCTTAGCCTGCCACATTGCCGGCTTCATAGCGAAGTGGAATCCCATAAGGCACCGCATTATTTTTGAGTTTCTGCAATTTCACAGAAAATAATGGAAAAGAGTGCCTAATTATATGACACGTGTGTTTGTTTATGTCTGATGACAAGACTTGACACATGTAAAAGATTCAATTAAATGTGGAACTGTTACTGAGGTTTAGATTTTGTAAAATGACAAATGTTAATTTGAATGTAATGCTTGTTTTATTATTTAAAAGTGGAACATGGATTGCCTTATTCAAGTCATGAGTGTGTCCTGAAGTTGATGGGTTTACTGATCCCCTCATCGCTCTCTGGAAGTCACCCTCTGAGTTTCGTCAACTACTTGACAACAGAGGGACCTCTGAGCAACTTGATAGGGGCGAGGCAGTGGTTTGGGTTTCACCAAGTTTGGGATCCCCCTCCCCCAAACACACACACACTGACACCCCCCTCTGTGTGATTTGCATTCCCATAGTGTCCCTCCCATTGTGTGAGTGATGTGACAGGTCCCCAAATCCCTATGTCAGCAATTCATCTCTGGGTCTCCCAATACCCCCTGCTCCCTGCCTCCACGCCTGGCCACACCAGTATCTGTGTACCACTGACCCCCTTGCCCACACCAACATCAATATACCAACGAGGAACACACAAACACCAACCATCACAGACTCCAGCAGTACTGTACTGTCTCTCTGAAACGCTCAGTCTTTCTGCTGGTGTCTCCCTGTATGACTTAATCATTTACTTTCTCTGTTTCCTTAATCACTTCAGCTGAGAAGCAGATATATACACTGTAGATAGAGTGAGATAGACAGCGTGCTTTTTGACAAGTGTGACCTCACCTTCACATCGTTACTCAGGTCATCATACTCTCATCACACCTTTCATATAATAATCAGATGTTTCATAAGCTGATACAATTACCAAGAGTGAATAGTTATGACTAAAGGAGTTTAGGAATGAAGGTCTCAACAATACCATGACGTAGAGAGTGACCAGACTCTCACCCGTTTTTTTATTTGTAGGAGGGAGGATGGCACGTCTCTTTCAATGCATCATAGATAGCTGAACATCCATAGAATTCTCATTGACATCACAAAGTTGAGGAAACCTTGTGTTGCTCAACATTCTGTGGCTAGAGAAACAAATCTGCTTGGTACTACATCCCTGTCATATGAGCTTCCCACAGCCTTGGATGCTCAGACCAAACTGCAGTGAGGACAATGTCCACCCCAAAGAGAGTGACATGTCGACCTACTCAGAGTAGCCAGCCACAAAGACCCTTTCAGGGTTAGGATACTACCGCCCCCGGAGTGAGATAATAAAGTCAAAGGTTTGAAAGAACTAGGTGGTTCAAGTAGTGCATAGGCCTATGTAATGGTGTGTGCAAAGGGGTGTTACTCACACAGGAGGTTGGTGGCACCTTCATTGGGGAGAACATGGCTTCCATGTGTTTGATGCGATTCCATTCTCTCCATTCCAGCCATTATTATGAGCCATTCTACCCTCAGCAGCCTCCGCTGGTTAATCAATATGTGTCAGAGGGAGGATATACTTCCTGGTACAGTATGTGTCTCTGTCAGTTGAAGAAGCTGAACCAGGCCCTCAGCAGTATGGAGAGTCTCCACAAGAGATGCTGGCTACAGAAGGAGAGGAGGGTCTAAAAGAACCTGAGGAGACTAGCTAGCATTTCTCCTACTTTCAAAAGCCAAACATTATTCCAGGTAATATGGCGTGTGGTAATATACTGTGAGTAGTCCAGCCAAGATGACTGCTCCTCCTGCTCCCTCAACAGCCCTCTGTTCAGGACCCCCCAGAGCACTTCTGCCCCCTCCCCATGACCCAGCCACAGAGGTTAGTACACTGAAGTACATGTGTCGGTAGAACGAAACACTGAGCAGGAGAGACAGGAGAAACACTGCGCCCCCTGGAGGCCCTGCGCTGCAGGTGTACACAAATCCTACACAAAATACTTTATACAGCAGCCTTCAGGCTGTACCAAAATATTAAATTCAATCACTGATAAAGTGGTTGGAATACATATTGTAAGCTGACTGGCACTGATTACAGTGCAACAGTTGCATTTTGTAATGACTGCTGCAGTACATAATGCATTGTGTCTGTGTGTGTGTGTGTGTGTGTGTGTGTGTGTGTGTGTGTGTGTGTGTGTGTGTGTGTGTGTGTGTGTGTGTGTGTGTGTGTGTGTGTGTGTGTGTGTGTACAAGTACTGAGAGCAACATCCACACTCTGCTCCAGCAGTGTAAGGACGCAGGTAATCAGTATTGACATCCACTCTCATATGAAAGACTCTGCTATTGACATCAGCAAGCTGTTCAAGGACTCTCCCCCTCCACATATACATGATATACAAATCAAATCAAATTTATTTATATAGCCCTTCGTACATCAGCTGATATCTCAAAGTGCTGTACAGAAACCCAGCCTAAAACCCCAAACAGCAAGCAATGCAGGTGTAGAAGAACGATGGCTAGGAAAAACTCCCTAGAAAGGCCAAAACCTAGGAAGAAACCTAGAGAGGAACCAGGCTATGTGGGGTGGCCAGTCCTCTTCTGGCTGTGCCGGGTGGAGATTATAACAGAACATGGCCAAGATGTTCAAATGTTCATAAATGACCAGCATGGTCAAATAATAATAATCACAGGCAGAACAGTTGAAACTGGAGCAACAGCACGGCCAGGTGGACTGGGGACAGCAAGGAGTCATCATGTCAGGTAGTCCTGAGGCATGGTCCTAGGGCTCAGGTCCTCCGAGAGAGAGAAAGAAAGAGAGAATTAGAGAGAGCATACTTAAATTCACACAGGACTGAATAGGACAGGAGAAGTACTCCAGATATAACAAACTGACCCTAGCCCCCCGACACATAAACTACTGCAGCATAAATACTGGAGGCTGAGACAGGAGGGGTCAGGAGACACTGTGGCCCCATCCGAGGACACCCCCGGACAGGGCCAAACAGGAAGGATATAACCCCACCCACTTTGCCAAAGCACAGGCCCCACACCACTAGAGGGATATCTTCAACCACCAACTTACCATCCTGAGACAAGGCCGAGTATAGCCCACAAAGATCTCCACCACGGCACAACCCAAGGGGGGGCACCAACCCAGACAGGAAGATCACATCAGTGACTCAACCCACTCAAGTGACGCACCCCTCATAGGGACGGTATGAAAGAGCCCCCAGTAAGCCAGTGACTCTGTAATAGGGTTAGAGGCAGAGAATCCCAGTGGAAAGAGGGGAACCGGCCAGGCAGAGACAGCAAGGGCGGTTCGTTGCTCCAGAGCCTTTCCGTTCACCTTCCTACTCCTGGGCCAGACTACACTCAATCATATGACCCACTGAAGAGATGAGTCTTCAGTAAAGACTTAAAGGTTGAGACCGAGTTTGCGTCTCTCACATGGGTAGGCAGACCATTCCATAAAAATGGAGCTCTATAGGAGAAAGCCCTGCCTCCAGCTGTTTGCTTAGAAATTCTAGGGACAATTAGGAGGCCTGCGTCTTGTGACCGTAGCATACGTGTAGGTATGTACAGCAGGACCAAATCAGAGAGATAGGTAGGAGCAAGCCCATGTAATGCTTTGTAGGTTAGCAGTAAAACCTTGAAATCAGCCCTTGCCTTGACAGGAAGCCAGTGTAGGGAGGCTAGCACTGGAGTAATATGATACAATTTTGGGGTTCTAGTCAGGATTCTAGCAGCCGTATTTAGCACTAAATATACATGATAAATACATATAGCCTTGGGGCGGCAGGGAGGCCAAGTGGTTAGAGCGTTGGACTAATAACCGAAAGGTTGCAAACCCCCAAGCTGACAAGGTACAAATCTGTTGTTCTGCCCCTGAACAAGGCAGTTAACCCACTGTTCCTAGGCCATCATTGAAAATAAGATATTATATATCTATTTGTTCTTAACTGAAAACTGTGATCTGTACTTTATCTTCAAAAACAAAATACTAGAAACGACTTATTTTTTGTGTGTGCTTTGTGTCTAAAATAAAGGTAGCAAAATTAATTAACAAAAACATTCAGTCATGTCATGGAAAAATAACCTAACTTGGAAGTGGATGGCAAAATATGACATCAGAATGTGCAGTGTTTTCATAAGGCCACTAGAGGGAGCTGGTGAAGCAGCAGAGTGGGTTCAGGATCACCTGTCTGTCTGTAAACTACTACATTAATTATCCTAACCTGCTGCATTAATGATCCTAACCTGCTGCATTAATGATCCTAACCTGCTACGAAAAGTACATTTTTACAAAAGCTGTATTGCATCTAGACAAAACCTGTCTGGATGGTTCATCCACTGAAATAATCACAACCTACAGAAGACAGAGAACATGTGTTCGGAACCATGTATCACATAAGATTAAGCATTTAATCTAAAATACCTGTTTACTCAAGAGATTGTGAATGATTACAACCATACTCTTGTCCATACTCTTGTCCCTCTGGCTTTAGGCTCTATCCTATTGTCTTTAGGCTCTATCCTATCGTCTTTAGGCTCTATCCTATCGTCCTGGATTATTTATTTATTTTTTAAAATTTTACCCCCTTTTCTCCCCAATTTCGTGGTATCCAATTGTCAGTAACTTGCCTCATCGCTACAGCTCCCGTACGGGCTTGGGAGAGACGAAGGTCAAAAGCCATGCTTCCTCCGAAACACAACCCAACCAAACCGCACTGCTTCTTAACACAGTGTGCATCCAACCCGGAAGCCAGCCGCACCAACGTGTTGGAGGAAACACTGTGCACCTGGCGACCTGGTTAGCGCCACAGGAGTCGCTGGTGCGCGATGAGACAAGGATATCCCTACCGGCCAAACCCTCCCTAACCCAGACAATGCTAGGCCAATTGTGCGTCGCCCCATGGACCTCCCGGTCGCCCTAGACAACTGCGCCACCCGGAAGGCCTCGTCCTGGAATTTTGAGGTTTTATAAATGTTGGCATGACCCAGCGACAATCAGCAGTTGAAACAACAAAACAGACTCCCTGCCACTGTTTCTGTAAAAAGCTGAGGGATGGGGCTAGAGAAATCTCAAATTCATAGACAGAACTATGGATGCAAGGACTGACCATCCATGACATCAAAATTATAGTTTGTACCATGTTTTGAGGTTATGTGTTGTTTTTGGTTGTTTCGCCCCAAGTATGGAGCAACGTAATGGCCTTCTTTCATCAAGCTGAACTTGGGATCCAGATCTGACAGCCTCATTCTCTGTGTCATGTAAGACAATGCCTGAGAAGGCAACATGGTTTGTTTCTTGGAGAGCCCATCCTCCAGAAACCTCTTACACTGACACAATAAAATTAAAGCTCATTGGTTAAGAGACGTAAGAAGATGCAAGCCCATTGGATGGAAGGATGAGCAGTTGACATTAATGGGTTCAGAAATAGGACACAAAAGCCAGTTTTCATCTCAAAGGCCAACCTCTAGTCTGCCACTGGACCTTTAGGTTCAAATAGTCTTTAAAACTGTTGACTGCTTCTCTTGCAACACAAAAAAAGCAAACAGCACACAAAAGTAAAGAATGGTTGGATCTTGCAAATATCTAGAAGGCCACATTACCAGTGTCATTGCTGAGGTGCTGTGCTCT
The DNA here is from genome assembly GCF_013265735.2 of Oncorhynchus mykiss. NCBI lineage: Eukaryota > Metazoa > Chordata > Actinopteri > Salmoniformes > Salmonidae > Oncorhynchus > Oncorhynchus mykiss. The sequence continues at coordinate 26,900,853 of NC_048565.1, read as the reverse complement.
GACGAGGAAGTATGTTGGCGTGTTATAGTATAAGGGGTAAGGGAGAGATATGGAGGAAGAGGGTGAAAAGCAGAGAAACACACCCCACCCTCTGTCCTCCAGCCACAAACCCACACCCCACTGTCCTGCTGATACAGAGAGCTGCTGTGTTGACGTGCTCGTCGGAGCTCTGAAATGTCCCACTTGCTAACTGGTTGTAGTTATAGACATGCCGTATACAACCAGTTAGCAAGTGGGACATTTCAGAGTTTCCTAGTTGCGACTAGCACGTGAACATGGCAAGCGTGCCAGAGCCCTTCACTTCATTTTCTTGGTCCATTCCATGTCATCACTCTGAGGCTTGTGACCCGTCATTCTCTCTATCAACCTCTCCATCCTCCGCCAGAAGCTCATCTTGTCCAGAGGGTAGTTCGACCACCCTGAGAGAGAGGGGGATGGAATAAAAATAAAAAGAGAGAGTGAGGGGAATGGGAATAGGAAGAAATACATGAGGCACGTTAACAGGAAGACATCAAATGAAACATGCACACATCCCACACACAGCACTGTGCTCCAGGTAGCAGTGGTAGTAGATACATCAGCTCTCAGAGGATCTCTGCTGCCAGGGGAGAGGAAAGAGATCTGGCTTCGGCACCAGAGTAATGCACACACTTACATTTATAAATATGTACTGTATCTCCACATACCATACATCACACAAGGACTGCTGAACTCAAATACCTCACATTCACCATCCACTCGTATCCATGCTATAGAATCGGATACCCATTCCTAGGAGGGTTGTACATCAACGATGTTTTAGTATTACACATAGACAGGAAGGAAGGGAGCGAACGTAGGTGGTCGTACATGCACGAAAACACATGTACAGTGCATTCGTAAAGTATTCAGACCCCTTGACTTAATAATAATTACATAGCAGCCTTATTCTGAAATGAATCAACGAAAAAAATCCTCATCAATCTACACACAATACCCCATAATGACAAAGCAAAAACAGGTTTTTATATTTCTTTGCACATTTTATTACAAATGACAAACGGAAATATCACATTTTCCTAAGTATTCAGACTCTTTACTCAGTTCTTATTTGAAGCACCTTTGGCAGCGATTACAGCCACAAGTATTATTGGGTATGACGCTGCAAGCTTGACACACCTGTATTTGGGGAGTTTTTACCATTCTTCTCTGCGGATCCTCTCGAGCTCTGCCAGGTTGAATGGGGAGCGTTTCTGCACAGCTATTTACAGGTCTCTCCAGAGATTTTAGAACTGGTGAACCTTCACCCCTGTATGAACTCAAAGACACACACACACACACCCACATATTAATACTTTATTTCTATCCACAAAGATACTAGACATATTGGAGGAATTGCACATAACCATATCTCTACAGTATTTCTTTTTAAATACACATACACATTAAGGCATTCACTATATATAAGCACTGTGCATACTCACATTAAATATAGGCATACAATACATACAGGTATCTGCCCAAATAAATTAAACACTTGAGCAAATGACAGACACAAAATATATTGAAAGCAGGTGCTTCCACACAGGTGAGTTTGCTGAGTTAATTATTTTGGCCATCATGGCTAGAAGATATCTCAGACCTTGAAAGAGGGGTCTCAAAGAAGCATATAGGGTTTAACGTGTGTGTGTGTCTCAGCCACCAGATCTCAACCCAATTGAACACTAATGGGCAGAGATGGGCAACATTTGTGTCATGTATTTCAATTACTTCTCTTATTTTGTCATTTGTATTACGCTAGGCTGAACTACACTCCAATGTATTTTGTAACAAGATACCGAAAACTCTATTAGGACACTACGTTGGTGTTTCCTTTATTTTGGCAGTTACCTGTGCATCCACATGCTGCGAGTGCTTACAGTGTGTGCATGCATTTGTTTACGTAGGTCTGTACACCCACAGAGCAGAGTGTGTTGTGTTGTGACTGCAGTATGTCTGCAGTCCCCCTGTCCCTCAGGTGACACCCTCTCTGCAGGAGGAGAGCAGCTCTGCTTGTTTGTTTGATTTCTGCTCTCTGTCCCGCTCCCTCTCTCTCCCCATGCAGGCCTATTTGTTAGCACTGACAGCAGGTTAGCATTAAATATACATGGATATTTCCAGCCACTGGCACACACAAAGGCAGGCGGCGGGCTCCGGGGACACAGGCAGGGAGGGTGGAGGACTGGGGACAGAGCTGTGGCGCTCCCCTGTGGCAGCTTCCGTCTCCACTCTACTCATCACAGCCCCCACTAAGGTTAGGGACCAGGAAAAGGAGGGAGGGTCAGAAAGACAGTGCACACACACACACGCTCACACAAACATGCACACACACACTCCTGTCTTCACAAACACGCACATCTGGTGCCCATAGGGGAACAGGGTGACACACAAGTAACCTCTTTCCAGTGCACCCTCTCAGACACACACTGAATACCCAATGTGATCTCTTACTGGGGCCTAATGCCAGCACACACAAACACACACACACACACACACAAATAGATTGCCTTTGCAGGTTATTTATATTGTATCAGCCACCTTGGATGGACCTTTCAGTGGAAGATATTATTTGAATTCTTCTTGATGTGATTTCTCTGTTTCTATAATCATGGCTGTTAGCTCAGCCGTGGTTGGTACATTGTCATATAAACCTGTATGTTTTTCATAGTGGTTCTTCTTGATGTGATTTCTCTGTTTCTATAATCATGGCTGTTAGCTCAGCCGTGGTTGGTACATTGTCATATAAACCTGTATGTTTTTCATAGTGGTTCTTCTTGATGTGATTTCTCTGTTTCTATAATCATGGCTGTTAGCTCAGCCGTGGTTGGTACATTGTCATATAAACCTGTATGTTTTTCATAGTGGTTCTTCTTGATGTGATTTCTCTGTTTCTATAATCATGGCTGTTAGCTCAGCCGTGGTTGGTACATTGTCATATAAACCTGTATGTTTTTCATAGTGGTTGGTCTCAGGGGGATAGCTTACCATCCTGCAACCCACTGCTGGCTTGCTTCTGAAGCTAAGCAAGTTTGGTCTTTGTCGGTCCCTGGATGGGGGATCAGATGCTGCTGGACGTGATGTTAATGGGCCAGTATGAGGAACTCTTTCCTCTGGTCTAAAAAGAAAACTATCCTAATTCCTCATTGGGGCGGCAGGGTTTTTAGGCCTAGTGGTTAGAGCGTTGGACTAGTAACCGGAAGGTTGCAAGTTCAAACCCCCGAGCTGACAAGGTACAAATCTGTCGTTCTGCCCCTGAACAGGCAGTTAACCCACTGTTCCTAGGCCGTCATTGAAAATAAGAATTTGTTCTTAACTGACTTGCCTAGTTAAATAAAAAAAAAAAAAAAAAAAAAAAAAAATTGCAGTGATTGGGCACATGGCCCTGTGTAGGGTGACTTTAAAAGGGTGTCCTGACTCTCTGTGGTCACTAAAGATCCCATGGGCACTTATCTTAAGAGTAGGGGTGTTAACCCTGGTGTCCTGGCTATATTCCAAATCTGACCTTTACGCTGTCATGGCCACCTAAACATCCCCAGTTTACAATTGGCTCATTCATCTCTCCTGTACCTATTCCCAAGGTCGTCACTGGTAATGAGAATGTGTTCTCAGTCAACTTACCAGGTAAAACAAATAAAAAGCTTCTATGAAATGGTGCATGATCTTGGTTGGTGGATCCTTCCAATAGACCTTTATGCAGTTCAACATTGCACTGATGTACATGTCACTAATGAGTGACCAGTGACAAGACCTCTGCAAAAGGTGCTTACTGTTAGTAGCAGGGGCTACAGTATGTCAGTAATGTGTTACCGTACGAAGTCTGTGCAGTACCTGTCGTGAGGCAGTATGTCAGTAAAGTTCAGAACATTCCAGTACTGTTTTACCTGTGGCTATGCAATAGTAATAGTTCAAGTTCAAGTTTTATTGTACCAGGCACAGCGAAATGCTTAATTTGCAAGCTCTACCCAACAGCGCAGTAATGAATATGTAGAATAGTATAACTAATACAAATTAAATAAGGTAGTGTAATAGGGTAGTGTATGGTACCTCTTAGGTAATATACAGGGTAGTGTATGGTACCTCTTAGTGTAACGGTATTCTTGATGAGAAGGAGAGTCGGACCAAAATGCAGCGTGTCTATTGCAATCCATGTTTAATGAAGTAACACACTAAACACAAACACTATCAAAACAATAAACTTAACGAAAACCGAAACAGCCTATACTTGTGTAACCTAACACAGAACAATGACATCAGGACACTAAGGACAATCACCCACGACAAACTCAAAGAATATGGCTGCCTAAATATGGTTCCCAATCAGAGACAACGATAAACACCTGCCTCTGATTGAGAACCACTTCAGACAGCCATAGACTTAGCTAGAACACCCCACTAGCTACAATCCCCATACATACACACCACATACAAAAACCCATGCCACACCCTGGCCTGACCAAATAAATAAAGATAAACACAAAATACTTTGACGAGGGTGTGACAGAACCCCCCCCCCCCCTAAGGTGCGGACTCCCGAACGCACCTCAAAACAATAGGGAGGGTCCGGGTGGGCGTCTGTCCATGGTGGCGGCTCCGGCGCGGGACGTGGACCCCACTCAATCAATGTCTTAGTCCCTTCTCCTCGCGTCCCTGGATAGTCCACCCTCGCCGCCGACCATGGCCTAGTAGTCCTCACCCAGAACCCCACTGGACTGAGGAGCAGATCGGGACTGAGGGGCAGCTCGGGACTGAGGGGCAGCTCGGGACTGAGGGGCAGCTCGGGACTGAGGGGCAGCTCGGGACTGAGGGAAAGCTCAGGACTGAGGGAAAGCTCAGGACTGAGGGAAAGCTCAGGAGTGAGAGGAAGCTCAGGCAGGTTGATGAATCTACCAGATCCTGGCTGGCTGGTGGTTTCGGCAGATCCTGGCTGACTGGCAGATCCTGGTCGACTGGCAGATCCTGGTCGACTGGCAGATCCTGGTCGACTGGCAGATCTGGAAGAGTCTGGTCGACTGGCAGATCTGGAAGAGTCTGGTCGACTGGCAGATCTGGAAGAGTCTGGTCGACTGGCAGATCTGGAAGAGTCTGGTCGACTGGCAGATCTGGAAGAGTCTGGTCGACTGGCAGATCTGGAAGAGTCTGGTCGACTGGCAGATCTGGAAGAGTCTGGTCGACTGGCAGCTCTGGCTGCTCCATGCTGACTGGCTGCTCCATGCTGACTGACAGCTCTGGCTGCTCCATGCTGACTGGCAGCTCTGGCTGCTCCATGCTGACTGGCTGCTCCATGCTGACTGGCAGCTCTGGCTGCTCCATGCTGACTGGCTGCTCCATGCTGACTGGCAGCTCTGGCTGCTCCATGCTGACTGGCTGCTCCATGCTGACTGGCAGCTCTGGCTGCTCCATGCTGACTGGCTGCTCTGGCTGCTCCATGCTGACTGGCTGCTCCATGCTGACTGGCTGCTCCATGCTGACTGGCGGCCCTGGCTGCTCCATGCTGGCTGGCGGCCCTGGCTGCTCCATGCTGGCTGGCGGCCCTGGCTGCTCCATGCTGGCTGGCGGCCCTGGCTGCTCCATGCTGACTGGCGGCCCTGGCTGCTCCATGCTGACTGGCGGCCCTGGCTGCTCCATGCTGACTGGCGGCCCTGGCTGCTCCATGCTGACTGGCGGCCCTGGCTGCTCCATGCAGACTGGCAGCTCTGGCGGCTCCTTGCAGACTGGCAGCTCTGGCGGCTCCTTGCAGACTGGCAGCTCCTTGCAGACTGGCAGCTCTATGCAGACTGGCAGCTCTATGCAGACTAGCATCTCCTTGCAGACTGGCAGCTCCTTGCAGACTGGCAGCTCCTTGCAGACTGGCAGCTCTATGCTAACTGGCAGTTCTGAACAGGCGGGAGACTCCGGCAGCGCTGTAGAGAAGGAAGGCTCTAACAGCGCTAAACAGGCGGGAGACTCCGACAGCGCTGGAGAGGAGGAGGGCTCCGACAGCGCTGGACAGGCAAGGCGCACTGTAGGCCTGATGCGTGGTGCTGGCACTGGGCCGAGGACACGCACAGGAAGCCTGGTGCGGGGAGCTGCTACCGGAGGGCTGGGGTGTGGAGGTGGCACAGGATGGGTTAGACCGTGAAGGCGTACTGGAGATCTTGAGAGCGGTGCTGGCACAGGACGTGCAAGGCTAGGGAGGTGCACAGGAGGCCTGGTACGTGAGACTGGCACCATCTTCACCAGCCGACTAACACGCACCTCAGGACGAGTATGGAGCGCTGACCCAGGTGCCATCAAATCCCCGACACGCTCCGTCGGGCGAATTCCATGTTTAAAACACCAACACAGCAACTCCCTCATTTCTCTCTCCTCCAATTTCCCCATTAACTCCTTCACAGTCTCTGTTTCGCTCACCTCCAACACCGGCTCTGGTCTCCTCCTTGGCTCCTCACGATAAACAGGGAGAGTTGGCTCAGGTCTGGCTCCTGACTCTGCCACACTCTCCCTGAGCCCCCCCCCCCAAGAAATTTTTGGGGCTGACTATGGGGCCTCCGTCCGCGCCGCCTTGCTTGCTTCGCAAACTCCATTCTCCTATATCCTTCCGCGCACTGCTCCATCGAATCCCAGGCGGGCTCCGGCACTCTCCCTGGGTCGACCGCCCACCTGTCTATCTCCTCCCAAGAAGTATAGTCCATACTGTACTCCACTTTGGGCTGTTCTTGCCTGTTGACACGCTGCTTGGTCCCTTTGTGGTGGGTGATTCTGTAACGGTATTCTTGATGAGAAGGAGAGTCGGACCAAAATGCGGCGTGTCTATTGCAATCCATGTTTAATGAAGTAACACACTAAACACAAACACTATCAAAACAATAAACTTAACGAAAACCAAAACAGCCTATACTTGTGTAACCTAACACAGAACAATGACATCAGGACACTAAGGACAATCACCCACGACAAACTCAAAGAATATGGCTGCCTAAATATGGTTCCCAATCAGAGACAACGATAAACACCTGCCTCTGATTGAGAACCACTTCAGACAGCCATAGACTTAGCTAGGTCCCTGGATGGGGGATCAGATGCTGCTGGACGTGATGTTAATGGGCCAGTATGAGGAACTCTTTCCTCTGGTCTAAAAAGAAAACTATCCTAATTCCTCATTGGGGCGGCAGGGTAGCCTAGTGGTTAGAGCGTTGGACTAGTAACCGGAAGTAAAATAAATAAAGATAAACACAAAATACTTTGACCAGGGTGTGACACTTAGGTAATATACAGGGTAGTGTATGGTACCTCTTAGGTAATATACAGGGTAGTGTATGGTACCTCTTAGGTAATATACAGGGTAGTGTATAATACCTCTTAGGTAATATACAGAGTAGTGTATAGTACCTCTTAGATAATATACAGGGTAGTGTATAATACCTCTTAGATAATATACAGGTTAGTGTATAGTACCTCTTAGATAATATATAGAGTAGTGTATAGTACCTCTTACGTAGTATACAGGGTAGTGTATAGTACCTTTTAGATAATATACAGGGTAGTGTATAGTACCTCTTAGATAATATATAGAGTAGTGTATAGTACCTCTTACGTAATATACAGGGTAGTGTATAGTACCTCTTAGATAATATACAGGGTAGTGTATAGTACCTCTATCGTAATATACAGGGTAGTGTATAATACCTCTTAGATAATATACAGGGTAGTGTATAGTACCTCTTATGTAAAATACAGGGTAGTGTATAATAACTCTTAGGTAATATACAGGGTAGTGTATGGTACCTCTTAGGTAATATACAGGGTAGTGTATAATACCTCTTAGGTAATATACAGGGTAGTGTATAATACCTCTTAGGTAATATACAGGGTAGTGTATAATACCTCTTAGGTACTATACATGGTAGTGTATAATATCTCTTAGGTAATATACAGGGTAGTGTATAGTACCTCTTATGTAAAATACAGGGTAGTGTATAATACCTCAGGTAATATACAGAGTAGTGTATAGTACCTCTTAGATAATATACAGGGTAGTGTATAATACCTCTTAGGTAATATATAGAGTAAGTTTATAGTACCTCTTAGATAATATATAGAGTAGTGTATAGTACCTGAAGTGAGAGCAGTGAGTGGTATACATCAGCACAATAGCATATAGTACCTGTTGTGATGCAGTAGTAAGTCTGGTGGAGGCGGTGGTGTTTCTGGGATAACACCAGGTGACAGTCCTGCAGTAGCATCACCCAGCAGGGAAGACCAAAGTCGGAGTGAGACCACTTATAGATCTGATTGGTCAATGTGACAGACTGCCAGCGCAAACACAAAGCACTCCAGAGAGAGAGAGAGAGAGAGAGAGAGAGAGTGATAGAGAGAGAGAGAGAGAGGGAGAGAGCGAGAGAGAGAGAGAGAGAGAGAGAGAGAGAGAGAGAGAGAGAGAGAGAGAGAGATGAAGAGAGGACGCAAGGTAGCGAGAGAGAGAAAGAGAGAGTGAGAGAGAAAGAGGGGAAGAGAGAAAGAGAGAGGGAGAGAAATAGAAGGGGTGGAGAGAGAGATGAAAGAGAAAGAGGGAAGAGAGGCAGTTGTTGTTCAGAGAGATAAATGTGACTTTCATTGTAAATGACAAGGTAGTTTCAATGTTTTCCAGTATACGTCTGAAGCATCTTCACTTCACGACAGTGAGTAAAAAACTACTTTATTTAAGATATTCACTTGCAAGTATGAAACAGTACAGCATTGTCAGCATACAGTATTTTGGAGAACCAGTGTTGGTGAGATTGACTAGACAACCTAGATAGCTGTGGTCTGGTTTCTGCTTGGCTCCACTCTCACGCTATGCCCATGTTCCCCTCTCCACTCTCACCCTGAACCCCTGACCCTCAGCGAGCAACAGACATGACAGGTGTGGATGTCACCGTCACCCCGCCAGGCTTCGCTGCCCTTCGCTCTCCTCCCTGTCTCCTCTTACTGTGACACGACTCATGACAGGGTCAGTGATCTCTGGTTTGCTCCGAGCCACCCTGAAGCCCTGACATCATGTCTCTGGTAAAATGCATCACCCTGTCATGGCCTGAGAGCGCCCGTGTCTCTCTGTCTACAGCTCCTCTCCGCGTTGTCACACACACATCATTTATGGATGAGACCTTGTTCAGATTGTAATGCACGAGTGTATGTGTGTGTGTGTGTTTGTGTGAGTCTATCCCCTCTCTCACCTCGCTGGTACGTCAGGAACTTGTAGGCCATATGTGCCAGAGGCAGTATTGTGAGCATGCAGTTGTTCCCATTGGTCTCAATGAAGTTGTGTCGCGTGATGGCTGTGGGGTCAATGTGGTTTTCCCGGAAAGGACGTATGAATGGCTGGAGAAAAATAAAACAATGTAGAAGAGGAGGGGAGGTAGTTAGAGGAGGAATATCATTATGATCATTTAATGATAATTTCTCTCCACACAAGACTCTTGACCACCCCTACTCCACACACAGAAACGCCCTCCATCGCCCTCCCTTTGGCAAATCAGACCATAACTCTATCCTCCTGATTCATGCTTACAAACAAAAACTCAATCAGGATGTACCAGTGACACACTCAATACGAAAGTGGTTTGACAAAGCGGTTGCTAAACTACAAGACTGTTTCGCTAGCACAGACTGGAATATGTTCCAGGATTCATCCAATAACATTAAGGAGTTTACCACATCAGTCATCGGCTTTTTTTATGAAGTGCATGACAAAGTCGTCCCCACTGTGACTGTAAGTACCCCAACCAGAAGCCATGGATTACAGACAACATCCGCACTGAGTTAGAGCTGTGTAGAGCTGCCACTTTCAAGGATAGGGACATTAATCTGGACGCTTATGAAAAATCCCATTGCAACCTCTGACGTGCCATCAAATCAGGAATGCATCAATGACACTCGACGATATGGAAGAGCTTGTAAACTATCACAGATTACAGAGGGAAACCCAGCCGCGAGCCTACCAAACAAGCTAAATGTCTTCTATGCTCACTTCAAGGAAAGCAACACTGAACCATGCATGAGAGCACCAGCTGTTCCGGTGTGAGTCAACTTTAAACAAGTTAACATTCACGGGGCCAGACAGAATACTTGGACGTGTGCCAGGGAATACCAGGTGCTGACCAGCTGGCAAGTGTCTTCACTTACATTTACAACCTATCTCTGACCTGGTCTGTAGCTCAGGAACCTGGGACTGAACACCTTCCTCTGCAACTGGATTCTGAACTTCCTGACAACCCTGCAGCAAGACATGCATGATAACATGTGTTCCACCTCCAAAGGGTGAGAGGTTGGAGTTGGTCTCGCAGTTTAACTCATGATCCATGGCCCCATAGAGGAGCGTACATGATAGCTGGAGGAGAAATCTCTCCATCACACAACACATTAAAGAACAGATAGATAACCTGCCATAAAACCGCACGGCCCCACGGCTCTGATCCAGCATCATAATAAACCTTGGAACAGCGGTGCTCGTCATTCACAACCCGCCTGCGCTGAGACAGACACCTGCCTGTGACGGCGCGGGTGTCACAAATGAAAGGGACTGAGCGAGAGAATCGCATAATCACAAAGAGAAAATACACAAGGAAGGTAATTTATTTCCCATATAGAAAGAGGAATCGTTTGGCACTACATTACCATAGCGTGTCACTGACGGTAAAAAGTCATTATCCTGTGTTTGTGGGAAGAACTCAATCACATGTATATCTGAGGACGCATGGAGATGCTCTGCTGGAGCAAGGGAAACTATCTGTTTATATTTAGACAATTATCTTCCTTTCCGTTCCTCTAGTTCTCTTCTCCCGGTCTGTCAGCTAGATTAAAGGAGCACTAAGCCCCAGATGGCACACAGAGCGGGTGTGTGGACTCCTCTGCACACTGCAGCCGCCCCAAGCCACATCAACACTAATCCCACATCGTTTAACGGCCTGCCTTGCCCGCCTTTCATTAATCAAGAATCACATCTACCATCGTCCTGGCAAACCCGCCATCGAAAGGACATTTCCTCTCCCTTCACCCTCGACTACGGACTGAACAGGTTTAAGATGTTCAATTAGAGTTTTCTCCTCTAATTAGTCTCAATAATAATTCTCCCTCAAGTGAACATCTTCTGTTTGAACCTCGGTACAAAATGGCGTATCTATCCGCTAATTGTATCCTTTAATCTGCTGGTTAAGGGTCTTAAAACACTCCTTTCAAGATGTCTGTCAGTTACCCCGCTCTTTTTGAAGCCTGATCGTCCCAAGGTGGCAAATCCTAATTATGCAAGACAGCAATAGGATTGACAGCGAGTAGCAGATATGTTGCAGAGTCAGAGCAGTAACCACTGCGCAGCGTGTGGCAGGCTGGGCCGCTCTGAAGCTCCGACCAGACAGGCTGCTGATGAAAGAAGGCAGCAGGCCTGGGCCCCTTGACTGGAGTCACAGGGGGCAGGCACGCTGCTCTGGTACAGTAGAATGGCCCCCTCACCAGGGCACAGGTATGTATGAAGGATATACTACAGGAGGAGAACACAAGGCATTTGTTGCAGTACAGTAACATACAGCAGCCAACATGTAGACCACTGTCCAACATTTGGGCTATTTCCCAATTCCTTTTTGTTTCAGTGAACCCTTTCAACACCCATGATCCAGGTGTTCAGAATGTACAGTACCAGTCAAAAGTTTGGACACACCAACTCATTCAAGATTTTCTTTCTTTTTAAAAACTATTTTCTGCATTGCAGAATAATAGTAAAGACATGAAAACTGTGAAAAAACACATATGGAATAATGTAATAACCAAAAAAGTGTTAAACAAATGTAATATATTTGAGATTTGAGATTCTTAAAAGTATCCACCCTTTGCCTTGATGACAGCTTTGCACACTCTTGGCATTATCTCAACCAGCTTCACCTGGAATCCTTTTCCAACAGTCTTGAAGGAGTTCCCACATATGCTGAGCACTTGTTGGCTGCTTTTCCTTCACTCTGTGGTCCAACCCATCCCAAACCATCTCAACTGGGTTGAAGTCGGGTGATTGTGGAGGCCAGGTCATCTGATGCAGCACCCCATCACTCTACTTCTTGGTGAAATAGCCCTTACAAAGCCTGGAGGTATGTTGAGTCCTGTTGAAAAACACATGTGTTATTTCACAGTTTTCATGTCTTCACTATTATTCTACAATGTAGAAAATTATAAAAAATAAAGAAAAAGCCTTGAATACGTAGGTGTATCCAAACTTTTGACTGGTACTGTATATTATTTTACAATATTTTTGGATATTCCTAGTGACTATGGTCCATGTGTAGTCTAATGTGGTACTGTCTCAGTACTACACCTGGCTTCACCACACAGCTGTGCATAGGTCATAGAAATTGTAAGTCTGAATGCAGACCAAATACTGAGTTAGATACTGAGTCAAGTACTGAGTCAAGAACCATACTTCAGATGATGTATTATGCATAACAGAAGTCATTGTGACGATCACTGATGTTATGACACCTATTGATACACAATCCCACCTGACCCCCTCCCTTCCCCACCATCTCCTCCCCCTGACCCCTAATCCCTGACAACAGAACAATAGGCCCATCATTAGCAGAAATACACACAGACCCAGCAATTCATCAACTCAAAGATGATCACATCCACCAGCTGCCCATTTAATTGAACAGGTGAGAGTTGCCTTTTCTCTAATTGGATGAGGGTAGCATGACCAATTTGTGCTTATGCATAAATATGGAGCCCAGATGCTGTAACCCAGGTCCCACAGGGGTGGGCAAAGTGTGGGGGGTGGCCTGGTGTGGCTGTGGTGCTGGCTGACGGTGTCCAGGCAGTGAGGGAGTGGTATGTCCTGGGGAAGAGAATGACGTTTTGCTTGGGGTAGCCATGGGAGCATTAACCACTACAGACCAATAAAGCCCAGTGCTACTATATTGGTAATAACCCTGGATGGCTGTGCCCTTCACACGACTGGGATGTAGGTGGGACAGGACTGCGGGAGAGTGGCTGGATGTGGCCTGCTCAGCGCAGGAGCAGGATGGTGGGTGTACTGGGTGTACTGGGTGTACTGGGTGTACTGGGTGTACAGGGTGGTGGATTGTAAAACCACAGAGTAGCACTGGCGCGGTTATGGATGAAGACCGTTGTGAAATAAAATAACCGCCTTCATTTATCTACTTTAAAAATCTCCTTCATGTTCAGGTAGACATACAGTACTTTACCCAAAAGCAGCAAGGTTAAAGTAAGCCTGGTTTACATTTAACAGACAATATAAGGAGAGACAAAACTCATTTTGTTTTTTTGGAACGAACAGCTGACTGACGACTGGACGGCTGGGCATTCAAAACAGATGACACGTTATGTGCGGTTGAGTCTGTTTCCGCGGCAACATGGACTCTTTACAACGTGATGAAACTTTGTTGCTCCTTGTTTCAGCAAGGTGTTGTAGCAAACAAGATTTAAACAAAAAGTATGCTATTAGAACGATTATAACAAACAAATAACCGTCATCCAAAATTCCAAGACCGTCACAGTCCTAAGCAGAGGTATACAGACAGTCTGGGTGTGACTTCACTGATATAACTCATTGGGGAATGGGATGGTATTAGGTTTAGCCTCTGTTTTGCCTAACAATCCCTCATATGACTGATATGTAGTCATTTGGAATACTTCTCAAGAGTCAAAGGATGAGTCTGAGGTCTGGAAAGGACCTTGAACTCGAAACTCTGTCCCTTACCTTCTGTGGATGTCCACAGAGCTCCAGGTGTCTGCTCCCCAGTGCACCATACCAGAGGCAAAGTCTGCCATCACTATCCCCATTACTGGAGTGGGGAGCATGGAAGAGAGGAGGAAACAGAAGACACAAATCTTTTACCATTACATCGGACAGATTTTTCGGGGGAGACATCCTGTAACTATTTCAAGGTCATTACAAACAGTTAACTGAAAATGTTTGAGGATAACTATGATTTTGATAGATGTGATTTTGATAGATGTGCACAGTGGTGAAGTTGAGGAGGAGGAAGGAGAGGTTGATAATGAAGAGAGAGACTCACAGAACCACACTGATCCACTCCTGCAGTCGCTTACCTGAGGAAAACAGCAGATCACACGATATGAGTCACACAGTTACAGAGACACAGGTAAAGTAATAAAGCTACCGTACATTTGCACTTTCCTCTGTACTGTACAATAGTGCTGAGGACCACATTCTGAAGAGAGTGTAGAGTAACCTGTGATCTTCTGTGTTAATGAGCAGAGTGAGGTCAGCCCTGGTAGCAGGAGAACGTCCACTCTCAGCTCTGTAGGGTCATTGGGTCAAATGCTGGGGGCGCCGCCACATCTGTGGGTGTCCGTCACAGTGTGTGTGCGAACCATCATCCACAATGTTAAGTGGTAATCGGTTCGATGAAGACAAGTGTATGCCGAGACTGGGGTCGTGACCCCTCATGTGCAGAGCACCGCTGACACAGCTCTAAACTCACAGTTCAGCTGTGACAGATGAAAGAGAGAGACGGTGGGCCGGACATGGGCGGGCGGGCGGGAGGACCACCGTGTCGCCACTCTGCCCCTGCAGGCACAGAGCCGATTAGAGGGCTAGTGAATAATTCAGCAGGCTACGGAGCGGTGCAGAGCTGCTTAAGTTAGAGCCAGCCACTACTGTACTGTACTGTACAGTACGTCATCACCACATCCACTGAGACCAGCCTGATCCCCTCTGCTTCACCCTCTCCTTCTCACTCTACCTCTCTATTTCCCTTCTTTTCCTTCTTTTAACCTTTGTGTCTCTCTTTCCACATCTCTTTCTCTCCTCCCTATTCAGATCTTCTTCTTTTTTTCTTTCTATCTCCCTTTCTGCAGATGCAAGGCGTCATGTGCCACAGTGAAGTCAAGCCATCTGAAAGTTTAATGACATTAGATTTTTCCAAAGGAGTAGATTGGAGTGCCAGGAGGTTATGGGGTATTGATGAAAGTTTTAATAGGGTCTCTCAGGCCCAACTAAAGCAAGTTAACCAACCATTCCAATACACCTCCCTCTCATAATACATAGAACTGGTCCTCAATCATCACAGGAGAGTTCACACACAACCCTTCACCTGTGTACTGCCGCCCTCATCTCTCACACAGCACCTGTTTACGCTGTACTAGCCTAGCCATGTAGTGTTGATTGAGGAGACTGGAGTGCTCTTAGCTGTTATGAGCTGCTTTAAATGAAACAAATGAATCAAGTGAGAAGCATCCAGGTGTGCACGCTCTGTATGGCAGCGAGGCCAGGTGTGCCAGCTGTGGAGGACAGGTGTGGGGCAGCAGAGGCTCCTGCAGAGGAATGACCTCAGAGACTGACAGGCCTCTACCACTTAGCGACTGTCTGACTTCACTTCTTACTAGCCACTGATACAAACACATGCTAACGAAATTCCTCTGTGTGCAAGATCCTGTCAAAGGTCTGTAATTCTTGCAGAATGTGATTCAAAATGTAAGAGATGCTACCTTTTATCAAGGGGGGGGGGGTGTAATCTAATAATACAGAACATAAATCACTGAGTACCTCTTTGATTGCAGTGACCAATGACAACTCTATGTAACACAAACTTTGGCCTCAGACTATTTTTAGACATAGCATTTACAGCAAGGTTAACTGTTACACCATCGTTTTGTTGTCTCCACACTAAATATGACACCATTTCTACCACTCTGTCATAACACAGGAGAGACAGACACCAGAGATTCACTGCACAAAAATTCACTCTCAAGCACACTTTCATATCAACACAAGCAATCACACACCCCCTAACTACACACACACACACACACACACACACACACACACACACACACACACACACACACACACACACACACACACACACACACACACACACACACACACACACACACACACACACAGGGTTGCGCAGTGGGGCCGCTGTCAGGTGATCTGCGTCAGTCCTTGGATCCTCCTGCTCCCTGGTGAGAGGAGAAACTAGGCCAGGCCTCGACAGAGCAACTGCGCGCAGCCAGAAACACAGTCCCCCTGTCCATAGGACCAGAGTGGTGTGCTCATTAATACAGTCCTGACAACAACACGCTCCCTGGCAACCCCTCTACCATCGCTCACACCAGCAGCCCCCGACTCTGCACGCTGGCATGGAATTAACCTGGGAGGGGCGGAAGATGAGGAAAGGGGGGGTGCTAATAGGCTGAAATTAATCAACGACGCCTGATTCGGCGCAGAGGGACGGCGCCAGCACCAAACAACACCCTGTGAATGCTAATGGCCTTCTCCTCTCTCCCTCGCTCCATCTCACCCGTTTACCTCCCGCTCCGCTTTACAGTGCAGCAGCAGAACGGGCCCCATCTCTCCTGCCATAGTGACGCATCACACAGACATAGGAAGGGATTTCTAAGCATCTCAAGTCAAGGAATCTTGCACTATGAGTAGCTTGTGACATGGATCTCTGTGCAATTATGTTTTGGGAGATACATGAACCAGGAAACCAGGTTTGATATAATTCTTGCTGATACGTGGGTCTAATTGGGTGTGGTTGTGATCTGCCTCTTCCATGACAGGCCCTCCGTGTACATGGCCCAGTCTACTGTACAGATGTCTTCAGTGAATCTGCAAGAATGTACTATGCCGTTGTGTGAATATTGAGCAGAGCCCGAGTTACTTATCAAAGTAGTCAACATCTTGCTTGTCCTATGTAAGTCAAAGTCCTGTGTAAATAGATTCATGATTTGCATGCTTTCTGTACAGCACTTCAAAGCTTGCCCAGTATTCCACCTCTATCTGGTCTGGACAAAAGGATATTTTCTTCCCTCTCGCCTGAGCGTGTTGTCCCAAACTCTGAGGCCTTGTGTTCTCAGAACAGAGTCCCTTTGAAAGACAGCCTCTCACCTCCTCCAGAGTCACAGACAAAAACTAACTCACACCCAGAATGGCTGCCTTTCACAGCACAAAGACAGAGTCTGTGGTGCCAACATACCATGACAGCATCATTCTCTCTCTCTCTCCCTATCTCTCCCACACACACACACACACAGACACACACACACACAAACACACACACACACACACGCAGACACAAACGCAAACATACACACGCACACACACACGCACACACACACACACGCAAGTTCGCACACACACATTCACAATACAATTACAAACATTTATTCATGGTAATTACTAAAACATTAGACATACAATAGTGTAGATAGATGCATAATTCTCTTTATGAATAGACACCTCTCTGCTATTCTTTCTTGCTCTCTGTCTCTCTGTCCCTTGGCCAGTTCTCTGTAGGCCTATCTTCAGATGGGACTTTGGGAGGGGTGGAGGGGGATGTAGTAAAAGTGGGTCACATGCTTAGAGTGGGAGAGACTGAGAGAAGCAGAGAAAGAGAAAAAGAGTGAGGTAGAATTCCCCTGATCAGGACCAACAGATCAGTCACAGGCCTCGTTCCTTTCATCTGTTCTCAGTAGACGTCTGATCCTGGGACACGAAACACACACACACACACACCACATACATGAACACACAACACACCACATACACACACACACACACACACACACCACATACACAAACACACAACACACCACACACACACACACACACACACACACACACACACACACACACACACACACACACACACACACACACACACACACACACACACTCTCTAAGCACTACATACACACACTAAGCACCAAACACAGAGAATCCAATCCTGCCAGACAAACTTAATACATACATTACCCCATGGACAGAACTGCAACAAAGAAATGAATGGGACAAATGAGACAGATTCAATGACTGCACACCAACACAATGGAACGAAACGAATGAATGAAACAAACACCAATGAACGAACATACACGTGCACACGCACACACACACACACACGGCCCGAAGTGAGCGGTATCTAGGCCTGGCTCCAGGCTCCATCCTCTTTCCCCAGTGGACATGGAGAGAAAGGAGGATGGACAGATCCCGCGGTGTGTGGGGGATGTCGACAGATCCTGATGAGGGCCGCAGATGAGTAGGATGCCCGAGAGATACAATACAATGTCGCACACACACACACACATACACACACAAACACAGACAGTACACACACACAGTACACAGATACACACAGTACACACACACACACAGTACACACACAAACACAGACAGTACACACACACATATAGTACAGACACACACGCACACACACACAATACACATGCACCCACACACAGCACACACACAAACACACACACACACACAGTACACACACAAACATAGACAGTACACACACACACATAGTACAGACACACACACAATACACATGCACACACACACAGTACACACAGTACACACAGTACACACACACACACACACACACACACACACACACACACGCACACACACACACACACACACAGACAGTACACACACACACACAGCACACACAGTACACACACACACACACACACACACACACACACACACACACACACACACACACACACACACACACACACACACACACACACACACACACACACACACACACACACACGGATGCACACACATTCATACATATTGCTAGATGGAAAGTGTGCTCTATACTAATTTCAGATCGTTTGGCTCTATGATGAGAGGATTTTGAAAATAATTCTCTATTGCTCCTCACTTGAACGATGAGCTCTATAGAGAAGGTCTTTAAGACTGCATTTACATTAACTCAATTCTATGAGTTATCTGAGTAGACTGAGCTATAAAAATTCTAACATTCCCAACCCATTTCCAAGTTCAGCTGCATACTGATTGAGTTACTCCTGGGGAGGGAAATATTATATTTAATAACAGTAATTAGACCAGGTTCCCACTGCCTCCATCCTTACTATAGCAAAGTCACCAGACAATACAGGGGACCGAAGGAGAGTTCTATCAAATATTAATAACAGGCTTTGCCCTAATGTATTTGGCAGAACCTGTGTGTGTGTGTGTGTGTGTGTGTGTGTGTGTGTGTGTGTGTGTGTGTGTGTGTGTGTGTGTGTGTGTGTGTGTGTGTGTGTGTGTGTGTGTGTGTGTGTGTGTGTGTGTGTGTGTGTGTGTTTGCGACTGTGCATTCAGCCTAATGTATTTAGCTGCCCTGGTGTGTGTATAATTGAGGAGCTCAGCAGGGGCAATGGCAGGTAGCCTATTTCTTATCCTCTTTGCTCTCCTCTCTCTCTCTCTCTCTCTCTCTCTCTCTCTCTCTCTCTCTCTCTCTCTCTCTCTCTCTCTGCTTATATATTCCTGTCTCTCGGCCTCTCTCTATCTCTCCCACCACAGGTCTACTTGGCTTTTACAGCAGCCAGTGCACATGCAGGAATGCGAGTGTAGTCAGGTTTACAGTAGCACACAGCCTCTAACAAATGGCCTGGTCTTGTTTAATGCATGTCTCCTGTCTTCTTCCGACTGCCTGAAACCGTTGGTCCACAGGCCCGGGCTGGCCCAGGCCGACCCGGGTCAGACACAGAGTTCGGGTGAGTCACGGCCAGCGCACTGAAATCCGCTTTCATGACCTTGCGGTCAGGAGTTCAGAGCCATTCGACACCTGGGGTGAGGTCAGCCTGACAGAGTGTGTCTGGTGAGGGGCTTCAATAATTCAGCACCTCTGCCAGAGTAAAGCAGGTTCATCTCTCTAATGGAGGTGATGGAGGTGGAGGGAGGAGCTCCGGGTGAGGATGAGCTCTGCTCACAGACAGGGGGCAGCACTGGGCTAGTGGGCTCTGCCTCATTCAGTCTGCGGTTCCACATGGCTGGGCTGGGTAAGGTTCTGTGATGCTGGGCTGAACTGGGCTGTGGTAGGACGGTGTCAAATTATGTGTTGCTATTGAGGTGTGGTATTCCTGGGCTGGGTTGGGTTGGGCTAGTGTAAGGTTATGTATTGCTGGGCTGGGTTGGGTTGGGCTAGTGTAAGGTTCTGTATTGCTGGGCTGGGTTGGGTTGGGCTAGTGTAAGGTTCTGTATTGCTGGGCTGGGTTGAGCTAGTGTAAGGTTCTGTGATTCAGGTTGGCAGGGTGTTAGGTTCAGTCAGAATGAAGTGGGAGGGCAGTGTCTGGTGTAATGCCGTAGAGCAGCCATAGAGCAGCCTGTGAGTTGTGACCCCTGTGAGTTGTGACCCCTGTGAGTTGTGACCTACAATGAAATAGGGTGCAGGCCAGGCAGCAGGCTGTTAGCCAGCCTGCCAGCATAGTGGAGTCTGCCACTAGCACAGTCAGTGTAGTCAGCTCAGCTATCACCATTGAGACCGTGTCTGTGCCTCGACCTAGGTTGGGCAGAACTAAACATGGCGGTGTTCGCCTTAGCAATCTCACTAGGATAAAGACCTCCTCCATTCCTGTCATTATTGAAAGAGATCATGATACCTCACATCTCAAAATAGGGCTACTTAATGTTAGATCCCTTACTTCAAAGGCAATTATAGTCAATGAACTAATCACTGAGCATAATCTTGATGTGATTGGCCTGACTGAAACATGGCTTAAGCCTGATGAATTTACTGTGTTAAATGAGGCTTCACCTCCTGGCTACACTAGTGACCATATCCCCCGTGCATCCCGCAAAGGCGGAGGTGTTGCTAACATTTACAATAGCAAATTTCAATTTACAAAAAAAAAAAGACGTTTTCGTCTTTTGAGCTTCTAGTCATGAAATCTATGCAGCCTACTCAATCACTTTTTATAGCTACTGTTTAGTCGTAGACCTTGTAGTCATAGCAGATACAGTGCCTTGCGAAAGTATTCGGCCCCCTTGAACTTTGAGACCTTTTGCCACATTTCAGGCTTCAAACATAAAGATATAAAACTGTATTTTTTTGTGAAGAATCAACAACAAGTGGGACACAATCATGAAGTGGAACGACATTTATTGGATATTTCAAACTTTTTTAACAAATCAAAAACTGAAATATTGGGCGTGCAAAATTATTCAGCCCCCTTAAGTTAATATTTTGTAGCGCCACATTTTGCTGCGAATACAGCTGTAAGTCGCTTGGGGTATGTCTCTATCAGTTTTGCACATCGAGAGACTGACATTTTTTCCCATTCCTCCTTGCAAAACAGCTCGAGCTCAGTGAGGTTGGATGGAGAGCATTTGTGAACAGCAGTTTTCAGTTCTTTCCACAGATTCTCGATTGGATTCAGGTCTGGACTTTGACTTGGCCATTCTAACACCTGGATATGTTTATTTTTGAACCATTCCATTGTAGATTTTGCTTTATGTTTTGGATCATTGTCTTGTTGGAAGACAAATCTCCGTCCCAGTCTCAGGTCTTTTGCAGACTCCATCAGGTTTTCTTCCAGAATGGTCCTGTATTTGGCTCCATCCATCTTCCCATCAATTTTAACAATCTTCCCTGTCCCTGCTGAAGAAAAGCAGGCCCAAACCATGATGCTGCCACCACCATGTTTGACAGTGGGTTCAGGGTGATGAGCTGTGTTGCTTTTACGCCAAACATAACGTTTTGCATTGTTGCCAAAAAGTTCAATTTTGGTTTCATCTGACCAGAGCACCTTCTTCCACATGTTTGGTGTGTCTCCCAGGTGGCTTGTGGCAAACTTTAAACAACACTTTTTTATGGATATCTTTAAGAAATGGCTTTCTTCTTGCCACTCTTCCATAAAGGCCAGATTTGTGCAATATATGACTGATTGTTGTCCTATGGACAGAGTCTCCCACCTCAGCTGTAGATCTCTGCAGTTCATCCAGAGTGATCATGGGCCTCTTGGCTGCATCTCTGATCAGTCTTCTCCTTGTATGAGCTGAAAGTTTAGAGGGACGGCCAGGTCTTGGTAGATTTGCAGTGGTCTGATACTCCTTCCATTTCAATATTATCGCTTGCACAGTGCTCCTTGGGATGTTTAAAGCTTGGGAAATCTTTTTGTATCCAAATCCGGCTTTAAACTTCTTCACAACAGTATCTCGGACCTGCCTGGTGT